>NW_006263534.1:1132055-1137322 GCF_000469605.1 Apis dorsata | reverse complement strand
CCTGGCTCGATGGCCTCCTCCACGACGGGACCCACCACCTCGCTCAGCCGACCTCCCAGCCTGCTGACTTCTACCTGCGACCTGAACGACCCTGTTCTCTCCCCCTTTTCTACTTTCCCTTAATTCCGAGCTACTTCTTCCCTCTCAGTTTTATCCTCCTTCTCTCCTTCACCTTCGTCCTCTGTTTCGTCGGCTAATCGCGATCGCGTACCCTCTCCTCGGCCAGAGAGAACCTCGAACCTCGTACAGGTTCACGCGCGATCGATAACCACCGAACGAGTATATACGCGAAAAAAATATACTGCGCGATATTCGGCGGCGCACACTCTTTCCTCGGCCGGATCGTGGATCGGCTACGGCTCGCCGAAAATTCCCTCCTCTGTCTTACCGTCACGAGGGAAAATGTCGTCGATGCGTGGAGAAGATGTCGGTCGACGTGCAAAATGGCGAGCGATCGATGCCTTCCTCGCCGCCCTCCGCCTTTCGGAGGGAGGATCAAAACGGTTGAATGAAAACACAAAAAGCGACGCACCTGATATACCTCACCGGATATATATTATTATTATCCCTTCCTCCCTCTGGTTTCCTCTCGTCGCCTCCGAAAGCCACGATTACACCTTTTCCCTGGTGAACAGCCCTCCGTCTCTCCCACGATCCCCCTCAACTTTCGTTCGCCGTTCACCACCAGCACCACCTCGACGTCGCACTCCCGCCGCACTCGATTTACCACTTTTCCAGCCGTTCCCTCCACGCGGTCCTCCCCGTAGATCCGTGGATTAGCCCCGAACTTTCCTTCCCGATGGATCGATACGAGCCAACAACAAACCATCCACGAGAACGTTCACTCTTCTTCCTCTCTGGACACCAGATACCTCTTTGTTTACCCTTGCCCTCCCGGCTACTCTCTCCGGATCAACCAGAGATATATTCGATATTATTCCGCTTCTTTCCCGATCCTATCCTATCTTCTATCTTCCTCGTTTCTTCCTCTTCCACTCGCTCTTCCTCTTCGGGTTATCTCCTCGACGAACTCGCGTACGACTCCTCGTCCCGGCAATTGCAACGCACTCCTCTCGAAATTACGTATGTAAACGTGGAACCCACTTTGACCTGTACACGCTCGCGAGCGTACACGAGCTGTCACTGTTGACAAAGCGCGTTGTTGGGGCTGGCCGTGTGTGTGTGTGTGTATATGTGTGTGTATGTGTGTTGACAGAGCTGGTCGGGAAACAGTGGCGCGGCGAGCTCCGATTCGTGTCTGGTGCTCCCGTGTTCGCCGACGTCGCCGTCACCGTCACCTCGTCCTCGTCGTCGTCGTCGTCGTCGTTGCACGATTCCTCTCGTTCGTTACTTCGCTCGTTCGTCCGTCCACCGCCAGTCTTTCTGCGACCAACCAACACGTAGCACGCCCCATCCCCGTTATCGCTGCGCGCGCAGTCGTTCGATAAACGCGCTACGTCGATTGCACGGGGGTGGAAAGAGNATGAACAGAGAGAGAGAGAGAGAGAGAGGGAGAAGAACGGGAGGAAGGGTGGGACAAGGAAGGAGAGAACACAGAGGGAGCGGAGGAGAGGGAGGATCTCCGGTCGAAGGAGAAGGGTGGCGAGGAGCCGCGAAGGTGAAACGAAGAGGGGGACCAGCCACGCCGCATACGCCCAAACTTTTCTTTCTTTCGTTCTTTCGTCGACGCCGCGGCGCCCTCCGCTCGCGAATTTCCGAATAACCCCTCCACCCTCCCGCGGCCCTTACGCCGTCGATGTTTGGCCGGAAGCGACCGCGAGACCTGAACGTAGGTCGAGATTCTATCCTCGGCGAGGGCTGACGTTTCTCGACCCTCCTCCCCCCTGCCAGTGGGGCTGCTTCCCGCTATGCGGTTTTCGACTCGACCGACAATTTTATGCCACGGATTCTTCTCTCGCCCCTCTTCCTTTCACCCTTTCAGTGGTGGAGGTGGAGGGCTCGACGTGTTTCTGGGGTATACGGGGTATGCATGGCGTTTCATGGAAATGGGTTAGATCGATTGGATCGATCGATGAGGAGGAGGAGGAGAGAGGTTTCGTGGACCGGTTACTCGCGAGTAAAAGAATCGGAAAATGAAATTTTGCGCGAATGAAGATCGGCCAGCTCGTGATCGATCTTTATTTTACATTTTATACGGATAATATAATCTTTTGTGTAAATATTTTAAATGCGATTTAAGTATTAACGGTATAAATTTTCAGAGCAAAAAAACATCGATCATCAGCGATGCCATTTAAGTCGTGTCAAACGAGATTTCCTTTGAGAAAAGAAAGGAAGGGAAAAAAAGGAAAGAAAAATAAATATTTTCCGATGCAATAGATTCTCGAGGTTTACATAAGCGTCGTGACGTGGACGAAAGAACAGATTCTCACATGTGTATAGCACGACAGATCAGAATCTTGCGAATATATAGATAATCGTATACGTCACAATTTTTATATACTTTAATGCAAATTGTTCGAAGGCTTGTTCGAAAGTGTCGTGACACTTTTCCATCTCGTGACGTTTTATTACATTTCTCTATCTGTTGACACATCTGTTTCATTGCGTAATTAAGCTCGCGATGATAATAACACTTTTGTTCTCTACGTTCTTTTCTCCTCCTTTCCCCCCAATAATATTAGTTATTAGTGAATATAAATAAATACCAAGATTATTTCGTACTTCCTGGGAAACGACAATTCACGTCCATTTGATAATTCCAGACTTGAACGTTCCAGATTTAGTCAACCTCGTGTATATAGTAGGAAACTGTTCCAAGAATTGTATACGCGAGTACACAATATCGGTATTATTCTCTTCTCGAAAACAAGACGTACTCGAAAGATAGACACATACCGTGTGTGTGCGTGTACGTACAAACACGTACGACGTGTATTTATCGTTATCTGACGTTTCACGTCACATTCGAAACGTGACCACGCGACATTTGTCTGGACGAGACACCCGATATGTATGACGTTTTTTTTTCATCCCACTCGCATTGCTCGACCTACTGAGCACACATTCCACAAAAGCTGATCGAACGTTCCATCGAACACCTCCTCTACGCCCTCCTCCGTAGAATAAAAGTCAAAATTCCAACCGAATGCTTCCCTCGAATTCATTCGATTCACGGGAACTCGTGCGTCGTTTCACTCCAATTCCCGCCCCGATTATTAATTAGCCCCTGATTAAATATTTTCTCCTCGTGAAATTTCTTGGAACGTGTAATTTGCTCCGAGCGCAAAGTTCGTTAAAAGAAACAATGATTACACGGGAATCGAATTTCCGTTCCCAAACACGTGATAATTTCCCGCCAGAAAATGGGTGTATACAGCTCGAACGACGATTCGAACGTTGGATTATTGGAAACAAGATCGAAAACACGACGGAGGATCGTTAGCAGGTGGAAAGATGAGATGATTAAGATGAGAGTGCAAAAAAAAGAAAAGGAAGAATGAGAAACGATCGGGGACAGGATACATCGATTAATACGACGCGCTAATTAACGTTTCATTTAACAACCAGGTGAATCTAGTCCACCTAGATAGATGGTGGAAAAATCCAGCATGATACGAGAGAGAGAATCGTTACACGCAACAAAGTAAAAAAAAAATACCCTACAATAAAAAGCTTAATGCAGATCAGAAAATTGTTGCATCCTCAAAGAATTAATTTTTATCTTCTTAATAACGTTTGAATATTTCATTTTAACACACTGCATATTATACGAATACAAAGGATTAAATATTCCAAAAAAAGAAGTTTCCCAAAACTTTCTCTTTCACTTTTATTCCCCTGTTTATTCCAATCTAATCTTTCATCCACCATGCGAAAGAAGATGAGAAAATCGATGGAGAGCGTTTACGGAAAAGAACTCAGCTGATAGAACGCGTTGCATTCTTGACCGGTCGGTCGTCGAGAAGACTCGAGAGAAGAGAAGAAGGGTCGCTTATTAAAAGATGAATCCATGGACACGGTGCCAAAGCGTATCGATCCCCCCCTTCTGTGTGGAATTTCAAGTCTTTCCCGATTCGAGAGGGGTTATTATTTCCGTCGAAACAATCCTTCTCGTCCAACGATCATCCATTCGCTTTTAAACCGTTAATCGGCCACGATTAACCGGCCAATTTTTCGCCTGGTCTCGTTTCGAAAGAAGGAACGAAAGCTGTGCAAGTGTTCTTCGAGTTCCAGTTTCTTTCAGGATACGTGCACGATGGAAACTGTTACAAGGTTCTCGGTTCTCTCTCTCGAACCGAGAGAGAGAGAGAGAGAGAAAGAAAGAAATGTCGACTACTTACTTCGCGGCGATCCTGAGAACTGACCGGGTCGAGTTTATTAAAGATGCACGAGCATCTTTAAGCCTTGGCGAATAGTTTCGTGGCGCTGGTGTTAATTCATCGTGCCACTGCGCGTTTATCATTTCAACCGTTCAAGAAGTTCGGTATTAAAGGGAGTCCGTTCCAAATATTGAACACGTTCCGCGATGATTGTGCTCCTTCGAGAACGAGAGGAAGGAGAAACGCGAATTTGTACGATTTATAAGAAAGAAACATTGTTTTCGATTGAGAAATATATATGTATGTACTAATGTACTTCTACAAATATTGTTCTTTTTTCGAAATTATTTAAATATTTTTATATTGTATCAATTTTATTTGTTACATTGACGAATTTTCGAATACGAAGATTAATGATATGTATATATATATATTTTTTTTTAAATAACTGCTTTCTTGTAGCAGTTTGATTTTGATTATACGTACTTTCGAAATGAAATTTGAATTCAAAAGTTAATCCTCTATAAAGTATTTTTCGAAATATTAAACGAATCAAAATTTACAAACGGTTTCAAATAAAATCATTATCAACAGGGATTAATAATTAAAAATTATTCGTTCGATTCGTTTTTGCCTGTCCTCCCTTTTAACCAACGTTTAAGAACAATGAAGAAATGATTAAGGTTCCATTTAAAGTGCATGCAAAAGAGAGAAAAAGTATCTCGATATTATAATAGGAATATTCAAACAGGTTGAAAACGAGGAATTCACGAGGAAATAGGGTTGCTCGAGGCACGGCCGTAAGGAATAGGAAAACTCTCGGCAAGATCTGGAGGAGAAGGTAAACAGGTCGGCGTGGAAATGGAATCAGCGAGATCTCTCGGCTTTAAAGGATTTCCCTGGCTGCCTGACCCGAATGGATCCTCTGAGGCTTCCGCGTCGGATTTCTGGATACATGTATTCTATTAATACCGACAAGTCGAT
>NW_006263534.1:1129334-1131890 GCF_000469605.1 Apis dorsata | reverse complement strand
TCTCGACGTGAGAGAAAAAAAAAAAAAAATGCACCTCTTGTCTTGTCGGCACGTGGCGATCGGATTTTTATCCAAGTTCGAACGGTTTTAAGAATCTCGTGGAAACACGTGTCCGCTTTGTCTGCACTTAAATTTCAACATAAGCAATTATAAGGAAGCCAAACTGATTTCACTCTGATCTTTACAGTGGAGAAAATAGATCGATATATTTAATATATCTATCTTCGAAGGAAGAAATAATTTCTTTTTTTTCCCCTTTTTAATAACGATAAATCTTATCGGCGTTTAACGTATCATCTCTCTATAAAAAATGTATCGAAAAGCTTTTAGGTAAAAAAAAGCAATATCGATTTCTATTCCGAGTGAAAGAAAAAGATCAATATTGAATATTATATTTTTCAAAGGGAATCACAATTTGACCTGAAATTGCAATTGTAACGCGTTTATAAAATGCGTTTTGTGTAATAGCTTTAACCCCATCTTTTCCACGATTCCACGATAATGAACCTAATATTATGTAAATTGCGCCATGTAACCATCCGCATTAATCCAACTTTCATTCCCTTCCCTGCACCTCGAATCATCCGTTTGAATTATTCAAACGCACGCGCTCCACCTAATTGAATTTTCCCCAAGTTATGTCACACTGACGAGGAAAAGAATCATGGTGGCCAGGAGGTGCACGCCAGCTCCTCCTCTTCTCCGATTCGTCAACAAAGTATTTAGTCGTCGGTAATCACTCACTGGAGGAAACGGAACTCTGGGCTGGTTGCGTGCCAGCAAGTAGTAAAGCCCGTCGTTGGTCAGACACGATACGAAGAACTCTCCAATTAATTAAGCGGTGTACAAATCGACTGTTTCGTTAAACGGAGAGAGAAAAGAAGAAGAAAAAGAAGAAGAAGGAAAAGAAAATATCGGTATTTCTTTTGCAACAAGCAAGAGGTGGGGGGGGATCAGGGTGAAAACAGAACAAACACGAATTATCCATTAATTCGGTTGCGGCCTTAAAATCTGGGAGGGGGTGGCTCGCGCCAAAACCTTCCACGACGATTGAACAAAAAAGTAAAAGGAAAAAAGGGGTAAAGCGTTGGGGCTTGCCTCGGCGATATTTGCCGAGCGTAAAATTGCTTTTGGCCGTGGAAAAGAAAAATGAATTTTAAAGCCCGGCTTTATGGCCGTTTCTATTGTTCCACCGATTCCTTGGAGAAAATCAATTTCTGTTTGTTATAGCAAAAACGAATCGGACTAATCGTAATTGCGATATTTTCGATCAGTTGCTTTCTCTTGTACATATCTTTATAATTATCGTGTTTGTAGAAAAAAGAGGAAAAAAAAAAATGTCAACCATCCACGAGAAAAATAATTATAGACGACTATAATTATATTCGAATCCAAATTCATTCGTAATAACTCTTTTTAAAATTATTGAAAGCCATTGAATTCATTTTCGGTTTTTCAATAAAATATTAATCATATATATATATATATATACGCCGCTCTAATCTCGGCCGCTTTCTTCTATAAACGAAGAACTCGATAAGAAGCTTTTCTTGCATAAATAACTCGAAATGGGTCACGAAATGGCCTATAATTAATCCCAAACAAAAGTGAGAAGAAAGTGCACAGAGAAATATTAATAAAAAAGATAGAGAGAGAAAGAGAGAGAAAATTGTCTAACACGGATCGAAGAAAAAGAGAGGGAAGGGGGAGGAGGGATGGAGAGCGGCGTCTAGCCGCCTGTAACCGGCCGTTTCGCATAAAAGGGCCGCTAACGAAGCTCTGATTGCAGGTCGGGGCGATTTCGATTGGACCGTGATAAAAAGTCGGCTCGAGCAATATGTCCGAGCTTGGGGCGGCCGTTGTAAAAGCGTACTAAAAATATAATGCCTGCTCGCGCCGCGTTGGCGTGAAAACCGCGGCTCGTTCACGCGGCGTGTCTATCGATGTGACCCCGATACCGGTCTCTGGAGAGAGGGAGAGAGAGAGAGAGAGAGAGGGAGAGAGAGAGAGAGAGAGAGAGAAAAACAACCCCCGCTTTTATCGCGAGCGATAAACTGGCAACGCCCGGCGGAGAGCATCATCTCGATGTTCCACGTTGTCGCCAGAACGTCTGCTTCTTCTGTATATTTGAAGACGAGATGTGCGTTTCAACCTTCGAGAGGTGACTCTTACTTTTTTTTTTTTTTTTTATATAAAAATTTGAAGATTCGAAAAGGCAAGAATTAAAGGACAAGTTATTAACAAATCCATCTTTTACCTTCGTTTCTCAAGGATCTTATAAAGAAATGTCGTCCAAATCGCGCGTTTTGCAAAATTGAAAATATATTTTTTGAAAGATGAAGATTATTTCCCTCGAAATACTTGCTTCTTTGTAAAACAGCGAGATATTTTTCTTTTAAAAGAAATTTTATAAAGAAAGATCATAAAATAAAGTCTATACTTGAAATATTATAAAAAAACACGGAATTAGTTTTAAAAAATGAATTTTTTTTATTTCGTAGGGTAGTTACCGTTGCTTACTGTTTCGTTGAAAGGGTTGTGCTTCGCCACACGGTT
>NW_006263534.1:1125020-1129075 GCF_000469605.1 Apis dorsata | reverse complement strand
AAAAAAAAAAAAAAAAAATGCAACGCATAGTGGTTATTTATAAACCATAGGTACATAGACGTTCTATTTTCCCGTGCTTTCAAAGAAGCCCGGTCCCAAGGATATCGTACGCTCCGCTACCTAAGGAAAACGTGTCACATGGGGTTGAAAGTGCAGCTCGAGAATTATTGGCGGTTATATACATGGAAAGGAGATATACATCGGTGGCCAGCTACCTGAGACTTGGAGTTTAGGAGGAGAGGATAATGCGTGCCGTCGAAAGAGGAGGAGGAGGAGGAGGAACAATTAATAAATAGTTGAGGAGGGAAGTTGGAAGTGGGTGAGTGGAAATTTTCTCCCTGGAAACTGGAATATGGGGCAAAGATCGGCCCCGTTATTTGTCGCGAAAACTTCCCTCTTGTCAAATCTCTGGGAACGTGATACTTTTTTAAAAGAGCCCTGAACGTTCGCTAATCTACGAATTTTAACATAGCTGTTTTAACGTAAACTTTTTTTTCGTTCGACAAGTATTTCTAAATTGAGAAAGGCTAAAATTATCTATCCACGACGTAATAAGAAACTTTCTCTCTCTCGTTCTTGATTTATAATAAAAAAAAAGTCTAATAACAAGAGAACATCAGGGAAAAACTGATAGAATTTTTATGATGTAATAGGATTTAAAGATAGGATAACTGATCGTTCATCGAGGAAATAATAATCTATCTCAAGAAATAATATCTCTTAAAATTGTCTTCCATTGGTAGGATAAATTCTCTTCTCTCATTAAAAAAAAAAGAAAGAAAGATTCAACGTTCAAAAGTATATTTAAAAAAGGGGGGGACCAAAAACTTAGAATTATATTACAAGCGGATGATATTAAAGGGAGAATAAATGGATCTTTAAGCAAATCCACGAAGGAAGTCTTTATGAAACAGCTGACTCGTTGTAAAACTACCAGTCAGCAGAGTCCAGACATAGCGAAGAACATCATCCCCTTTAGAAGGGCTCCAGACAGACGAACCCTCCAGGCAACAGCCCTCTGTCCCCTCCCCCTCACCGACGACCGTCCCATCGCCATAGCAACCCCTTGGATCCAGCAACCAGCCTAACCAACCGATTTGCCCACCCTCTCTCAGTCCTGTTCGTTGTTCGAACATTTACATCAAACACGCCATTTCTTTTTTTTCCTTTCTCTCTCTCTTTCTCTCTCTCTTTTTACGCACTCAAAATCAGGCAATCCTTTGTCTCCCCGTTGTATGATACAATCCCGCGCGTACGGGGAGGGGGTGGAGTGCCTTTGCATCGGCGATTTCAATTTACCTTCCATTTTTGCGATTGGGTTGGATGTTACGGATCGTTGCGTACCACGTTGTAATTGCAAAGTTTCCGTTTCGAAGGAATCGCTCGGATCAATCGCGAAGAAAGTTTACCGTTGTGTTGCCTCGTATCAGAGGCAATCGCATCGATTCTGTGAATCGTTGTTGTCGCGAAAAAACGTTCTACCACTTCCGCTTTCTTTTGAACGAAGCGAAGCGCCGAAGCTTTAGATTCTATCTCTACAGCGACTGCAAATTCGTGCAAATAAATAACTTAATTATTTGTTCCTGCCAATTTTTTTTTTTGGACAGACACGAATCTCCAATTTTCAACTTGATATTTAAATTTCGATTTCAAAAAATTTAAATTTCATTTTATCATTGCATAATAATACTTTGTTGCTTATTATTTCTACTTCTTTTTATCAGTTTGCGGGGGAGAAAAGTTGTCGGATAGGATCGTCTTGTTTCGTAGACGCACTTAACCCGAGCATAAAATCACATGGCCAGGATAAAAGATTCCCTCCCTATTCGACGGGCCGATTACGATAGAAATCGTCGCTTCGGGAATGAGGCATGCCGTTTTCACAACGTGAACTCGCGCGATATATTCAGCGAGCCGAATGATGACCGCAATCTTCGAAATTGCCGCCACTTTTTTTCGCCGTATCCACCGCCTCAATCGCCGAAGAACGTCACGGATCCGTTCTTTTCTTCTTAAAACGACCGACCACCATCGACATACCGCCAGTCGAGCATCGTGATTCGTAACAAAAACTAAGATAATAAGCCACGATCGAGAGAACGAGAGTTTTTAAAAAAATAATTTATACAAAAAGGAAAAAAAAATCTTGGTCCAAGTGAGAAGAGAAATGTTCACCTTTCTCGCAAAGAGCAGAGTTTTTCCATTGTTATTAAGCGCGTTTGCAGTTTCAATCCTCGCTCAGGATGCAAAAACTACGGTGTTTCCGCTCCCCGGAAATGGCTCCGTTCTCGAATCATCGGCCAGAGTGGAAACTGCGCTTCAACAGGATATGACGCGTTCCTCCGAGCTTATCGCGCATCCCACCACCGCACCTGTCAATAATTTTCTCCTCGGTAACGTTACGCGCGATTGTGTCCAAGCATAAGATAAAAGTTAGACAATGTAAACGCGGTTTTCAGCGGCGCAAAGGCCCTACGTTCATCTGAGGAGCGATAACGTGCCGGCTTACGTGTACGATCATCCGCATTTCGGATATCCGGTGGCGCACTCGATCGATTATCCGGTTGGCCCATCCTCCAAGCAGCTTATGATAGTCAGTTTCATAGGTTTGTTGCTGCTGTTCGCTGTTATTCAGAACACGATCGTGAACGTGAAACGAAGAGAGCTTCTGACGGATGTGCTGTCGGCGAGGAAGAAGAGAGAGCTTTACGCTTCGTACAACTTTGATTCCGTGGTAAGGATTTTAAGCTTATTGCCTCCATGTATTGCCTCTCTTGAGTTAATTTAAAATTTATCGTTACGATATTTTCTTCTCTCTGCTTAAATTTTTAAGTCAAGCTAGAAAGCTCCACTTCGTAGAACGTAAATTATCTTTTTTAATAAGAACGATCGTACATTCATTCGCTACGGATGAAGTTCTCTAAAAGCTTAAATTCGTTCCGTTCATATTTTTCCACCTCGTTAAAGAAATTATTCTATATATTTCTTCATATAGCTCGAAGAAGTGAATTCCACGACTTGAAAGTTTTGAGGGTAATTACAATTCTTCTCTTTCCCTTCTTCGGCTCGTAGACACCGGAACAGGAAGACGTGCTCGACGAGGATGGGAGGGTGAGGTGCATACAGAGGACCGTTTGCCTGGAGAATCGAAAGCTCTTGAAGGCGTTCGGCGCAACCGGCAAGATACTGGCCAAGTACTTAACGTGAGTTCCAAGCTCCCCTCTCTCACCCCTCCAGGCGTTATTGCTTCGCGGCCAGCCGAGACACAATGGCACAGAAATTTAATATTCCAAGCGACGTCACGCGAAAGACACGGATAACTCTGGACCGAGATAACTCGCGTTCTTATTTCTCGAAATCCCATTTGCGCGCCATAGGTATATTAAACGTGCTCCCCCACACGTGCTTCGAACGCGAGAACGGAGAGGCACGTGCAGTTTTCGCACGAGGAAAGGAGAAGCTTAGCTCGTATGCGTCTGCTTTCAGACGAGGCGTGGAGAAATCCCTGAAGCCGTCCTCCGGATGGTTCCGTTTGGTTCGGGACGCGGGCGAGGCTGGGATTCGTGGCGAGGACTGCGAGGTGCTTTACAGGGGTTGTGACGAGCAGCAAGTCCCTTCGAAGGATACAGTCGCGATAGATTGAAACTTAAGGCGATGATTACGATCGTTTAGATTTGGAAATAAATTCGCTCGATCCTGTGTTTTATTCATTTATCCAGTCGTGGAATATTTTTTTTTTGTGTGTGTTCTTTTTAGTTGGAGAAGAATTGATTTTGGAAAAATTACGAATTATCGGTTTGGCGAAAGAAAAATCTAGGATTCGACGAATGATTCGAATAATCTAGTTTTTTTCTTCAAAATGTTTCGTATATCCTTTCGGTAATGAAGATAGTTTTCGTAGAAAAAATAAAAAAAAAAATTGACAACGGTATTTAGATTCTTTTCGCGTGCACGAATCTAATAATAGATGTATCGGCTGATTTTTTATTAAAAAAAAAAAAAGAAAGAGAGGGACAAGGAGAAAAGATTGGATCGATCGATCGGACGAATAAAAA
>NW_006263534.1:1123512-1124883 GCF_000469605.1 Apis dorsata | reverse complement strand
TTTTTTTTTTTTGTTCTTTATCTGCTACAAACATCGACATCTAGCCTGAACTATTTTAGATAGCAGTCCGCTCTCTATACACGCTCCATTTATACTCACTCCCTCTCTCTTTCTCTCCAATCTCGTTCTCTCTCGTCGTCGGAATTATAAAAAAATATCAAATCACGAACAGAATGGAGACAAACCGCCGCACCTACTGCACCACCCTTTTATGTTTGCTACTTTTGTCCTCTTGTTTCACATCAATATATATCTCTCGCTTCACGTTCGTTCGTTCGTCATTTCTCCCTTTCTCTCTCTCTCTCTATCTCTCTTTCTGTTTACCACCTCCCTTCGATCTATCTATCTTGCCACGATCCTCCTTGTATCCAGCCTCGCGTCACAACTAATTATACAAGTAACGCTATATCATTATTATCGTTTATATAACATTAAGGCATTACATATTTATAAATTCTTCGTGTTCACTCGCCACTATACAGCAATACCACGTTAAACTCGTAAACTTATGCTTAAATAGACGTGAGATCGCTCGTTGCAATAGTCCAGGCTTCAAAGGAAAAAAAAAAAAACACAAGAGAAAAAGAACATTGTGTGTGGAACAGGCTCGCAAACCGGACCGGAAGTGGTCTCGATACACGCTGTCCTTTCCAAACTTAAAAAAATAATCCACTTCCTCGGAATATTTTCGCATTTCGTCTTCTCTGTATCTTTTTTTTTTTTTTTCTTTTCTTTTTTCTTCGAATAATCTACTACTAGGTTTATCTCGACGACGAAGAAATTCAATTAAATTTCACCCATCTTGATCGCGTTTTCGAATTCATTTTTTTTGTCGCGCAAACAAACAAAAAGAATTGGGAAAGAACGAATACTCGGTTCGAAGACCATCCGGTGCCAGATGCAATGCGCTCGCATTCTTTGTTCCGGTTTTTCCTTCTTTCATCCATTCTCACACAACCCTTTTGTTTGCCCGCTTCTTTCACACGAACACGCGCACATCGTACACACGTATACACACACGCATACACACACAATATCTCTTTTCTGTTTCTTTCTTTCTTTCTCTCTCTCTCTCTCTCTCGATTATCACTTTGCACGCACGCAGCTTAAAAGTCCAGCTAATTATCGTATCGACAATAAATTAGACACATTTGTCGAGGCAACGTAGTTTTGCACAGGCAGGCGGCAGGCAGTTCACAAAAAATATCTCGAAACACCATATTTTTTTTCATTTTTGTTTTCGCAACTCTATTTCCTTTTCTTGGTTTTCGAACACACTTTCTTCGGCGGCAGAAGTTGACAATTCGAAATATCGCCGCTCTCTTCCGGTGATCGCAAGCCAAGATATTCCCCTGCGACTTCCGTTGGACG
>NW_006263534.1:1122785-1123506 GCF_000469605.1 Apis dorsata | reverse complement strand
CGATCTGGCGATCGATCGATCGAGGTATCGGCTTTTTTCTTCTTCTTTTTTTTTTTTTTTTCTCTATATAATGAAAATTGCTTAAACTAATCTTCTTGTCCGTTCCTGATTCGCATATCTAAATTCGATAAAATATAACTAAGAACGGAAGTAGTAGACGTGAATCAAACGGATAAAGTTTTTAAAATATGATTAAAAAATATAAAACAGTTGACTCGATTGTGTCATCGGATCGATCGATCCTCGTGTCGAACTGTGGATAAAACAATATCGACAAATGTGTTCCGAATATAAAACAAATATAACATTGTTATCAAAATCGAAAGCAGAAATGTGTTCAACCCGAGAGAGGGTATCGTTCAACATGTACAAACAAGAGAACTAAAAAAAAAAAAAAAAAAAAAAAAAAAAATCTAAATTAAAAACTGGCAAAAAAACAAAAAAAAAAAAAAAAAAAAAAAAAAAGAAAACAAAAAAAGCAAAATCATGAACGTAAAGTTGGAAGACACGTAAAATACGCTATATATATATATGTATATATATGTATATAAAAAAAGAGGACAAAACGCGTTGGAACGAATACGCGGCGGTATAAAAACACGTTTCTTTACTTTTTACTTGCTTTATTCGCAGTAATCCATCATCTTTCGTCCAATCGTTAATGCGATTTAAATAATAGGAAGTCTTCATGGGCGCGTTCCGGAAGCGTCGTCGCTCGAAT
>NW_006263534.1:1116640-1122731 GCF_000469605.1 Apis dorsata | reverse complement strand
AAAAAAAAAAAAAAAAAAAAAAGAACGACGAGCCACAAAGAGAACGTGCCCAATCTTTCTCTCTCAATCCAACACTATCGATCGATCGATCGCGTTTAATTAGATCGTTTCTCCTACCGTACAAAAACTGAATCCACAATTATGCCGACTAACACGATATAATTGATTAATCAATTAAACTATATCGAGCCGATACAATAATAATAATATTAATATTAATCATTAATTAATAATATATACAACATTCTAAACGCTATACCTTTTTCTTGTTCTGTCTCATATGCTTGGAACGTGACACGCGCACGAAGAAAAAACGAAAAAGAAAAAAAAAAAAAATCAATCGCTTGTTTTTTTTTTTTTTTTATAGAAAATAATATAGGTACAACACGACGGTAGCAAGATGGAGGAGAGTGTGATTCGCGGAAAAAAGATAATGTCTTCTCGACGCGCGCGCGCGTGTATGTGTGTGAATCTCACTTCCTTTTTCCTCTTTCTCTTTCACACTGCACTAACGTCGGTGATATTTCTTTCATTCTCTTTCTTTCTCTCGTTTTTCGAAACGCGCGTCCAGAAACGAGTGTCCAACACTCGCATTTTTTAAATCTTTCCTATATACGTGTTTTTTTTTTTTTTTTTATACCTTATACAATTTCTTTTTCTTTTACTCGCTATTTATGTGCTCCGTTTACTTCCACTTGATTTCACGCATACAAGATAATACACGCGACGTCCGCGTCGCGCTCGAGAGAGAACCGTTCTCTATTTTATTTTATATTATTATTATTTTAGTTTTATTTTCTTCTTTCTTTCTTTCTTTCTTTCTTTTTTTCTTACAAACGAGGCAGAAGTTTCGACGAACGGCGTATAACCACAACGAAGACGTCGAGTCACTATGATCGCGGTAAATTCTTTTTTTCACCGCTACGCGATACAACACGCGACACACACGTTGCCCGAAATATACATGGCTATAAGTTTCGAACATTCGAGCGTTGATGCGCGAAGGAAGCACGTTGCAGCGCGCATTATCGCTCGATCAACTAACACGTGCGAACAACTTTTTCGTTTCGCTCGTTCGTACAATCTCACTCTTTTCCTTTTTATTTCCATCCGTTTAGATCCTCCTCCATCCTTTCCTCCTTTCTTCTCTTTCCTTTGCCACGAATCTTTAATTTGTTCCTTTTCTCTTCTCGCGTTCTCCCTTCTCGGCCGAAAGTTCCGAGGCCTCGGCCGAGAGGAGAATCGAGCAAAGATAGCGAAGGTGAACATTGCTCTAACAGCGAGTTTGGGTGTGCGTATTGAGGACCGCATCACGAATGGCTGCCGATTGCGAGATCGTGCGTGTCTTTGAGAACGGCTTTTAAATCGATGGAAATAGATGAAATTAATTGGTAAGAAACGTGGCTACGATATAAAACTTGTGTATATATATATATATAAAAAAAGAAAAAAAAAAGAAAAAAAAAGAAAAGGACAGTTTTCTTTTTCGTTTCACAAAAAGATGTAATCATATGTCTGGCCAGACAAACTGGAAGACGTGTTTTTTTTTTTTGTAAAAGACGAGCTCTGCAAGAAAACTCGCTTTTTTTTTTAGAGAGAGAATGAACAACGATGCGTGGTATCAAGCAAAACGTTTACTTTCGTCTCTCGAAAGTTTAAAAAAAAAAAAAAAAAAAAGAACCAAAGAAAGAGATTAAATGGAAGTGACTAAATGGAAAATAAAAATGGAGAGCTGTTTTCATTGACAATTTTGCCTCTGTGTTATTTGCATGCGATAGAATTCTATATACTTTTTCTTCTTTCTTTTTCTCGCATTCGGTTCGTCCTTACGGTCTTGGATACAATGACTACCCACAATACATTCATTGTCGTACCGATAGATATTATTATAATTATACCCTATGTACAAATCGACATCGCCGATAAACGGCACATTATCATTAAACTTAAGCGACAAACGTAAGATTAAAGAGTTACTAGGGACCAGTCATAATTTGTCATGCTAATAGTATAGGTAGCAACACGCCCGATATAATTGTTTTATCTATCATCATTATCCCATTCATCACTATCATCATCATCATCATCATCATCGTGACCATATTTCTCGATGATTTTTTTTTTTTTTCAGCGTTATAATACACTCATTAACACTCTCGCACACCGATGTCTCAGGTAGCTCTTTTTCTCTCCTCGAGACAGTTTTAATTCGTGTTTGGAATCTAATCAGCCATAATATGCCCGTGTTCGTTCGCTCGCTCTAAATGTTTAACTACGTACAACTAATCTTCATCGTTTTCTTCTTATTTTTTTTTTTTTTTTTTCTTCTTTTCATTATCTTCAATCAACTTAATCGAGGTAATTATATTTTTGTCTCTCTCTCCTGTTTTTCTCGAGTTTTGTTCAAATACGATAATCGTGTACGCCTTAAATTTCGTGGTTCATACCTTTTTTCTTAATGTTCCGCTAAAATATATCATTTAGAAATAATTTCTAGCTGCGATACGTATGCTTTTTTCGGGGCTTTTTCTAACTAAACGATAAACAAAATAAAACAAAATACGAAAAATCGGAGGCGTGTTACTTATTAAATCATATATATATATATATATATATATTTATATATATTTATATATGTATATCTTAAAGTTCTCTTTCGTTCCCTTTCGTGTCCACCCACGAATCATACATACCACTATATTTCATTAGACCTAGCATGCTTAGAAAATACTTGAAAAATGAGTCTATTGGAAGGTGGCTGTTCGATCGGCTGGCTTTTTTCACTGTACACACATTTTTCTTTTTTTTTTTTTTTTGACAGTTCGTATATGAACAATAATTGTTTCCGCGTCGTGCGGTTAACAAATCTTCTTTTCGAAGTTTCGTCGATTTTTCCTCTTCATTTAAATCGTGAAGAAATTTATTTCTACTCCGTTGTCTTCTCGTTTCTTATTCGCGCAATGTGGCAGGACTAGAACAAGCCCGCTACCCATTGTTGATTAATAATCGAAACGTTATCCGTTATCAGCCTTCAAACTCGACTAAGTGTAACGTTTTACTGGCCAACTATATGAAGAGCTGTTTTCCTTCTTGCGATCTTTCTTCTCTATCCGAGCCACGTGTGTGTATTCTCGTCCATATAATCTGGTCCTCTATTTCTTAGCTTGTATCTTCTTCGTCACAGAACGTTTTAATAACGCGATAACTAAAAAAAATTACTACAAAAAAAAAAAAAAAAGAAAAAAAAAAGAAACGAAATAAAAGAAAAAAAAAGATAAAAAGAAGATAACAGCGCCGAGCGATGTGCACGAAATGCTTATCGAAATGCATCGTGCGCCATTTTTTCTATTAATTATCATTATTAACAATTGATAAAGACTTCGTCACGATTTTAATCGCATAGACGTTAACACAAGACAACAATATCACCTAAATAATTCGCTAGTCCCGATACGATTCGCGTATGTGTCCCGTGTGTGTTCGTGTCTTTTTTTTTAAAAATCTTTCCTTTCCTCCACATTAGCGTGCACATCTTGATTTTATTCGGGAACGACAACGACGATAACGATCAGGTTAACAACGACAATGACAACGAGAATGATGAACATATGGATACAACGACGAATAATCATGCCAGCGATGATACGGATGATGAAGACGATGACGACGACGACGTCGACGACGACGACGTCGACGACGATGACGACGACGACGACGAAGAAGACGACGACGACGACGATGACGACGACGAAGTCGACGACGATGACGATAACGTACGCGACCACGAAGATCGTGCTCGTCTTGACTTATCCTGACATGGATAGAAACACCATGGATCGTACAAGCGGCTTATGGGCTGGTCTGCTCGGTGGCATGCGACGGGGTAGCGGGCGTTCCCCTGTGCGTCGTGGTGGCAACGATTCAATAGCGCAGTGGTGTTCACAGTCGTAATCGTGGTTGTAATATTTACGGAGCTAGCACTCGGTAGTTACCTCCTGTCACGATACAGGAGATAAGTCTTCACCGCTAACGGCAGGCTCAACGCGTTCACTTTCTCTTCTATCTTATCTTTGCCAATTCGTTTCCGGATCACTCTTCGACAGAGATCCATCAAAGGCAAAGGTTCGGCTAAAACAAAATACGTATATCGTTACTACAGTTCTGATATTCGTTATATCGCACAGTCATAGTTAGATTCTAGAGACTACTTACGATCAAGTCCACCGATATATTTCATCGTGATCTCACAGTGTCCCCAAACAGCGGATACAATGGGGTGAAGTTTCTTGCCTTTCAGGCCTTTAAACGCGACACCAAGATACTGGCCGTCAACGACAAATGCTAACGTACCTTCATCCATGTCCAAGACCACTGGGGAAAGAATAAAGATATTTTTCATAAGTACGTATAAAACATCGAGACACAGTATTACATTTTTAATAAGGAGGAGAATAATTACCTAGAAATTTGTCAGGAACAATGAACGTTTCATCGGACTTGAGAAGAGCCGGATAAGTGATACCGGTATTGTTCTTCGAATCGTGGAGAAGTTTGTTCCTACCGAGATCCCACCCCCAGCTTTGCTCATTGTTGCCCACCAAACTCTGATAGCCGACACTGTGAAGGGGTGCTTCTGCCGTCGCAACGCCAACCACGGCATGCGTTCCTCTTTGCCTCGTGCTCCAGAACAGCTCCCAGACGTGCATTCCTTTCGTGTACCCTACCCTCCCTCTTATGCAATCTGTGCTTTGAGCCACTGGATGCCGGTGAAATGTTAACTTGTCGTCATCCTGAAACGAACGAAGAGACCGTTAAAATTGATTAATTTTTCGAAGCTTTAATGGTGCTTCGTCTACAATTAATAACTCTGGAATGTTTGCATCAGATATTTCTTTTTTTCCCCCATTAATTTGTCAAAAATTAAGGATAGAGAGAGGCAGATTACGTACCTTGACAAATATGTTGAGGCTACGATCATTAGCATTCCAGCTATGATGAATTTGTGTTTCCCGCGAAGCGGGTGGCATGTCGAGAAGGACATCGAGCCGTGGCGGCCTCGCGAAGTGTTGCGCCAGCTCTCTTGGTACCACTGGTTTGTAAGCTACGACGCCGCCACCGCCGACGCCGACTCCACCGACAGCTCCTGCTGTAGCCTCGCGTGTCACGCTTTTAACCCCTCCTGTAGAGACAAAAATCCATCGATTACCAACTATCCTCTCTCCTTATCCTAAACCAATAACGTTTCTATCCCCATTCCAAAGATTTTATTCTCGGATTCTTCTACTATTCTTTTTCTAGAAAAAAACTTGAATTTCTGTCGCGAATCAGAGAGAAAGAGAAAGAGAGAGAGTTTCAAAAAATTATTATCCTATCATCCCTATCCTCCACACAATGACACACGAGCCAAATATTATCTTTCCTTTTCATTTTCTCTTCCCTCCACTCGGAGATCTCTCGCTTTCGAGTTCTTTTTCCTAGAACGCCTACCTTTACGGACAACTGACACGCTGCTCGCCGGTTGAACGCGTGAATATATCGCGCGAAAATGAAAGCGTGGACGAAATTTCATCCGCCAGGAATTTCCATCGGCGGTCGTTATAAATAATTCAGATCGCGATCCGTGGGATTCTCTCGGATGCAGTTCATCCACCAGGAGGAGAGATATACCTGGGTAGATTTGTCGAGGAAAGAGAAAGAGAGAGAAAAAAGAGAGTGGAAGAAAAATAACGAAGGGTCCCCTCCCCTCCTTGTCTCTGGTCCGGCGGGCGCAGCAGGCCTTCGTTCAAGGTTTTCGAAAGTTCGCCATCTCGTTCTCCCTTGATTCGGCCGGGTCTCGAGAGACCGATATCCTTGGATGCCGGTTTATTTGCTCTGGCAGCTGTTCCCCTAGCGCGAGCGCCTCGTTCGAGGGTCCTGGAACGAGGGTTCTGGAAAGGAGCTCGAGGATTTCAAAGGGTCTACTACTATCTCGTTCCCTCCAACAACCGAAAAACCGAGGGGTTACTAATAGAAAGGCCGTTTCACAGACCTGTATCCGCTCCAAGTCGACCTTTCGACTCTTACTTCCCTCCTCCTCTTCTTTCTTCGAGCG
>NW_006263534.1:1114432-1116368 GCF_000469605.1 Apis dorsata | reverse complement strand
GGCTTCTTTTTATTCTCTTTTTTTTTTTCCTTTTTCTTCTTTTTTTTTTTCACGCCGTTATCCCTCCAGACATCGAGACACCCTGGACCTGGGCTACCGCCAGGATATTTTTTCTCCCCCTCTCGAAACAGGCAACCCTCGTGTCGCCACGGGCCGGCCTCGCTCTGCGTGTATAACACACTTGCCTCGTAAATTTCACGGGTGCAGCTGAGCTGCGAATTGGCTGCGGTCGAGGGCGACAAATTTCTCGAAAAGACAAGAGGGGAGGCAGAGTGGGAAGGGAGAGAAGGGAGGATCGTCGCAGGATCGCGGCATCGAGGCACGGAATGAAACGGGCGAATAGCCAGTGTAAATCATGACGGGAGGGACGCGTACGATGGGAAGTTACGATCGATGGGAATTGATTCACGACGTGATTCTGAAAAGGTGGTTTCCTTTTCAATGGAATAATTTTTTTTTTTCCTTTTTTTTTAATGGCAATCGAGGGATGTAATTGGCTAATTAGCGAGTGTAATTGTTCCCCGTTGCTGTTCGATTCGTTGTTTAATAATAGAGGTTTTGTTGGTAAGCTCTCTTAAACGGATGGAAGTTAGAGAAGGGAGAAAAGAAGGGAGATATTTAGATATTTAATCGAGGAGGAACGAGGTTCGAGTTATCGTTTGGAAGTTAATTTTCAACGAGATAAGTTTAATCGAGTTGGAGGAATTTTCTTCTTTTTCCCTTTTTGTCGTTAAAAAATTGACGAAACGAATCGGTATCGTAAAACTCTCGTTCCAAGTTGATATTTTATACAACTGGTTAATCGGAGGATAGAATCGAGGTCTGAAGGACCTGTTCTGAGCATCTACCTGAAAGCAGGTAGGTAAAATCGAGAGCGGTCAGAGGCCTTGACCCTGGACGAAGCTCGAACACGAGGTGAATCAACCTCTCGAGCCCGTATCGCATCGCGTAACTTGGCCGCGTTAGAATCTACGAATCCGTTAAACCAACATTATACAATAATTTACAAATATACATCCTCTATCTCTTCTTACGACTAATTTAAAAAAATTCAGTTTATAGAATGTTAAAATTCTTTAAATACTCGAATATGATAATCCAAGTGGTTATTGGAAACGGATATGCTTTGCTAATCGTGCAAATTACAAGAATCCATTATATCAGAATAATTATTACATATTTTTCTTGTTTTCAATGTATCATTCATAAACCGTAATTGCGCATTGCATAATTTATCCATCAAGCGCGTTATTATCGAGGATATAATATTTTTCCTAAGAACTAACCAATCCAATATTTTGCATACATATAACCAAAGTAATCGTTGTAAAAGTCTAAAATTAATTTTTCCAAAAAAGGAAAAAAAAGAAAAAAACACATTTTCATCTCAAAACCAATAACATCCGAAATTCTACCACTTTATTATTTCTAATCGCCAACGAACATCCTACACACTTCGTCCTACGATCTCCTACATATTCTCCTCATACATCTCTCAAACCGGTCCACGTTCCCTCGGCCCACCGTAGTCCGCCCGTAGTAAACCTCTCTCTCCAACTTAAAAACCTCTCGCCCTAAAATATCCGAGAGCACCGACGTACCAATGGCCTCGTACACTATCACGGCAGACGCGATCCATTAGGGGAAGGAAATGTAGTGTGTATATACGTGTATATGCGCGCATACTCTTCTAACCTGAAATCTTTTGGCCCATGTTTAAGGCCCGATAGGGGGACCGATGGTGATGCCGGTGTTGAAGACGGTGTTCGAGGCACTGCTTTCCAAGGGGTAGCTTGTGCCTGAGGTGCCAGGCGACGCCAGTGATGGTGGTGGCGTCCGCCGTGGTGGTCGTGGTGACGTGCTCGTGATTACGATGATGGTGGTGATGGTGGTGATGGTAGCGGTGGTGGTAACGGCTGATCGTCGGTGGTGTAGC
>NW_006263534.1:1113383-1114091 GCF_000469605.1 Apis dorsata | reverse complement strand
CCGCTCACGCAACGATTCGCTTTGTACCTGCAACGCCAACACAACCTGGTTAGTTTAATTCTCCTCCTTCGACTGGAAAAAAAAAAGAAAAGGGGGACGCGCGTTCGAAATCGATATCTCGCGGGGGATAACGCGTGCCATTTTTTAAAGAGAGAGAGAGAGAGAGAGAGAGAGATAACGTTTAGATTATTTATTTTTATTTGGAGAAGATTTTTAGGAGGAAATTTCGTTCGAGATAATAAATTCATCAGATATTACTTTCATCGTGGATATTATAAATTTTAAATTATCCAATTATGATTATTAGGTTATTCAATCGATGATATATTAATTCGCATCGAGTTTACTTCGAATCTTCCCAAAGGAAGATTGCTCGATACGAAAAAAAATTTGCATTACAATTTTACAATTTTTTTTTTCTTTTCCAAGAAAGAGAAAAATTTGGGGAAAAACTTATCTTAGGGTATCTCAGGTAATCGGTTGTTGTTCGAAGGAAGCAACGAGGTTTTGAAAATCAAGATCGTATTCCGTTCGACAGGCCGAATATCGACGAGGCTGGCCCCGAACGGTTAAATTCCTATCCGTACCGGTAATATTTATTGCCATCGCGGTCACGTCGAATAATATCTTCATAAATTCGTTGCGTATCGTGTTCACGGTCGTTCGGTTTCTGTACATCGTCGCCACGTTTGATATCACGCATAAATT
>NW_006263534.1:1110410-1113293 GCF_000469605.1 Apis dorsata | reverse complement strand
CCCGGTTTATACAAGCTTGTACCTTGTCTCGTACGTTTTCCACGGCGCGACGGGGACAATATCGCGGGGACAAACACGGGCAATCGATTACCACGGGGCTTCCAAGCTTGCGGATTTTCGTGTCACCGCGGCCTACCGGTTTTTACGCAACCGGCGGGGAGGGGAAATTTTAAGCTCGAGGGGGGAGAAGGGGGAGAAGAAAAAAGTCACGTTCCTACTCTTCCCCCCTCCCCACGATTATCGATCGATCGAATTTGCAACTCTTTCACGCCTACGCCTACTAAGTGGCGATGATTGGATGTAATCGCGTTGAAAATATCGTTTCGAGAATGTGCGAATAACGAAATAACGCACGCGATAAAAAAGCAGTTCCTTGGTCGATAACTCGGATGTTTCGTCGAAATTAATCGTCCAAGACCGCGATTGCCGCGAAAGAAAAGAGCGATAAAAAAAAAATCCCCGGTGAGCTTACTTTTTCGAGAGGGATTTCGTGAAATCTACGGAAGACCGCGGTCGCTCGGATAATGACGAGGATTGATTACGTTACGTGTGTTGTTACAGTGACGGAGGGGGGAATAGCAGGGGGAGAGATTAAAAGTCGGTTTTTTTCGCTTCGGATTCGAAGCGTTCGATTTTCCACAGATGGGCATCTGGATTTTTTCCAGATACGAACGATAATCATTGGAAACGAGGAAAAATGCGATTGAAAAAAAGAAGGAAAAAGAAACGTGAAAGTGGAAATAATATACCGATAGCAACACACCCGTGCGCGAATGGAAAGCTGGATACTTGAAAACTCTTGTGCAAAACGCTTCTTGGAACGGAGTCCATGACGCGTTTGCACGAGATAGGAAGTTCCTTATGACGCGTTGAACGTTAATCGAGCGTTTTGATTCGTTTCGAGGGGGGCTCGTCGACGATTTGAACGGAGAGATTGTCCGGTTTGGACGGAATTACGAATTTTGGATTGGTGATTGAAGGTTAGCTTATCGATTCATCGAGTTCAACGATTCGAATAGAACGATTTGGATAGAGAAGGGGCGTGTACAAGCTCACTTCGATTCGACCTCGAATCGACGACATCGGGCATTCTCGAGTTCGAACCTGATCGACCAGTCGTCGTGTATTTCAGCGCAACGATAGCTGGCGTCGTGCCTTTTCTTTCGACAGTTCACCAGTTGCATGCTTCACCGGAAAAGCGACGAGACGTGAGAAACAAGCGACGGAGCTTGTATACGGGGGCTCGATTCAGGGAACTAGGGGAAGACAAAACACGGTTACGTCGAGGTCGTTCCAATTTTTCCTCCGTCTCTCTTCCTTTCGTGTCGGGCTTCGTGCGACGTAACAAAGGTACACGCGACTCGCCTCGTATCCGAGGCACGCTTCCGGCCCAGCCACACCGAACATTCATATCCTGGATCCGATTGATACCATTGTTCCCGTTCCAGAGATTATTCCCGGAAAAATCTACGCGGAAAATCCGCTCCAAGATTTCGATTTATTACTATTGAACAATCTTGATAGTTTTTCAAATTAACGAATTTCTCTGTTAAATCAATTGTGCTTGTCTTTTGTATTAAAACTTCTTAATAAAAGAAGAAGAAATTACGCTTTCGATCTCGTTTCGTGAACGAAAAATTCTCGTTTTTTTCTAATATAATCCTATAGAAAAATCGTGAAATTTTATTAAAAAATTGCCCGAGCAAGATATTCAAAATTCTTCTCGAATCTTCATCGAACGAAGAACGCCAGCAATAAAATCCCACTAACAGTCGCCTCCGCGGTTATGCACTTCCGCATAACGCGCAGAGAGCTCGAAAGTCAAGTTGCAAAAATAAATAAAGTAACGTGAGCGCATATATTTTTCTTCGATTACGAAACGTTTAACCTATTAATCATCTTACTAAAGTCGGACTAAAGTTCTCGACGGAACGAGACAGAATCACAGAATCCGTTTCGCGCTCTCTCTCTCTCTCTCTCTCTCTCTCTCTCTGTCAACGAAGACGAGAACGAAACGAACGCGTCTCGTGAACGATTCAGGGGCCCGAAACGTTCGAACGCCGTTCCCCTTCGTCGCTCATTCCGGTTAATTCCGAACGATATTACGGGTGTCCGGAGAAAGTAAGCGAGTAATCGGGCAGCGTGTAGTAAGCAACGTTGCGTCATCATCGTCCATCGGCCGGTTTAAAGCGTACGCTTCGTCACGCTCGCTCGAAGCGAGCTGGGCTACTTTTACCAAGCCTCGTGAAAACTAATTGCTCGCGTATCCGCGGAAGTGGAATCGAGCGGATAAAATCATCGATAATTATGAAGACGAGAATTCTGATTTTTTCCCTCTCTCTCTTTTCCGAATTTTCGCGCGTAATTTAAAATTTTGGTCCGCTCGAAATTTCTTCAAAATTGGTGCATGCTATTATCGATTTCGATTCGATTTCGACACGTGTGCAGCGCAGTTCGATAAAAATTCGATTAAACGAATTTACGCGTAAATCATTGCTCGTGGAATTTCGTTAAATCCGAGTTAAAAAGCAAACAATCCGTACCCCGTAAAAATCGTCAAACCGTATGGAAAATCGAATTTTCCGTACAGGCGAATTTCGATTTCATTCGAATCTTGGCGCGCGCGTGCGAGAGAGAGAAAGAGAGAGAGAGAGAGAGAGAGTGGCGTGGATGATTCGTGGGAAATGATTTTTTCTTTTTTTTATTTTTTTTTTCCGGAACGAGTGCACCGAATGGCATTCGATTTTTAAGAGGGAATACGACGAGAGCATCGGTCGGTGAGGCAGACTGGAGGCGGCCGACCGGCGGCGGTATTGATCCGCGGGGGATCACCTTTGCCCCACCTCGACACGGGTCCAACCCCCAAATCCACTACCATCCCTC
>NW_006263534.1:1105324-1110115 GCF_000469605.1 Apis dorsata | reverse complement strand
CCCTCGCCATCCTCAACCTCTCTAGACCCCTCTAACATCGACGACTACCATCGAGAGGGGTGGAAAGAGAGAGAGGAGGGCGAGCCACCCCTCGACTGCCGACAAAATAGACGGACAAAAATATTCGGGGAAAAATCCGGCGAGCGAAGCGTCGATCCCTTCAGTTTTGCGTCTCCAAGCTTGAAATGAAACACGTTTCACCTGTTTTCACCGGATTAACGAGTTTGCCTCGAACAAGTGTTCTTTGAAGAAGTTTTGGAAAACCTGCTGCTTGTAGAAATTGTAAAAAAAAGGAAAATAAAGGAAACAAATAAAAAGAGATCCGTAAAATAAACTACGGGCTAATGTCTCAAAGAGTTTTCAGTGTAATCGAGGATGAGAGCGCCTCGTTCACTAGTTGATTAAAACACTTATCGATAATATCCAACTTTCAATCATCTTCACCGGCAATTGATCGATCAAGTGGTCATCGAGAGAGATTGATCTCTCTTGAGCGAAAAGAAAGAATAATATTCCAACTTTACAAATTTACGTGTCGATGATCCACCGCTTCGCGTGGAAAACGAATTTATTCTTCGAGATATTGTCACGCGACAAGCATTAAAGATAATAAGGACAAGATAATAAGTAATTTAAGGGGGTGCAAAGACGTGGTTGTTTTCAGCGAGCTTTCCAAGGATAAACGCGTGGTGGAATCGTATCGGCCAGATCGATCAAACACACGAAAGAGAAGAGGCGCTAACACGGGTGGTCGCGCACGGCACGGCACTGCCAGCCAACCAGCCAGCCAGCCAGCCATCGACGAGAGCCGGTTGCCAACCGGTACTACGCCGGCCAACAGATGTCAATTGCGCTCAATGATAGCGAAACGACGATGCGTTACGCGTCGTTGTTCCCGGCTGATGTGTCGAGAACCATCGCGACAACGTGTCCAATCTCTGTATTCGTTCTCGGCAAGATGATGGATAAAGATCATCTTCCTGTGTATAATAAGAATTTTTAAGATATCTCGTGAGAATCGGTCGAGAAACTCGCAAACATATATTCTCGAAGATAATTGATAGAGATCTCGTGCAGGATGACGGACAAGTGATTTTAACGTTTTGGAAACGTCATAGCATTTGGCCAATTTGAAAATTGTTGATCCGTTCATAATCACAATTCATAATCAATTTTTACTTGTTTCCTAGACGATTGATAAATGCAATATGATAGAGGCAAAAGAAGTTGCGGTTACTTAGGATATTAGCTTCACACGAAAACATGACGAGGATTTATTTGGATAGATCAATTTAGTAATGGACTTCGGGGATGCTAATTCTCTTAATTGGCCTATTTAAAACCTGGCAATTAGGGGAATCGAATTTAACCGATCGAACACTAGTGATATCAAAATTCGAACCTAGAGTCTTCTTCCAAATCGTTTGCAATCGATGATTAAATTTTTCATCAATCGAAAAACCGTATACATATCATCAAAATATAAAATTCCACGAACATAAATATTTTATCTTTCCAAGAAAATTTTGTTCTCATTGTCCACTAGAAATTCTTCGTGTCAGAAATTCGAAGAAAAGAAATGATGGACGTGTTCGAGTCACGAGGACAAATTATTTGCATGAGAAAGAAGGGAAGGAGAGGAGAGAAAGGAGTAGTACACAGCAACGGGTGTTTCGCGCGTGGTCGCTACTTAGTGGTCGGCTTAGAAGAACAGCTGACAGGCTAGAAGGTGGCCAGGGCAAACACCTGTTCACCAGCTGCCTCGACAGAGCCCTTCGCGAGATAAAGAGAGTCCTCCGTCCGTCCGTTCGTTGGTTGGTTCGTTCGTTAGCAGAACGTTTTTCCATCGCGAAACTTGTTTCGTCGATTCCGTGGAAAACGGCCTTCTTTTTGCGACGACGACCTTTTAAGGATCTCGTGGCCCGCCCTGGGCCCACCACCACACCTCTCCCCACAAGTGGCGGCGAAACAATGCCTCTCCATCTGCCGCCGCCGTTGGCTTGATCCACACCGACTCGTTGCATTAAGATCGAGACGGTTATCGCTTTATTCCGATCTGCGTGAGCCGTGCTGCGATCATCGTGTGTACGCTCCCTCCACGAACGAAAGGGCTGACGCAACTTCTCTCTACCTCTTGTCAGATACATATATATATACACAAAGAGGACTTAGGAGAATTAGGGAATATATTTGACCGTTCGAGGCTGCTATTGTTCACGGAGGAGGATTGTGAGAATCGAAGAGGCAGACTGGAGGATTACCATATGCCGGAGTGGAAATAGAAAGAGTGGGATGCGAGTCCAAGCGTTGTAAAAGCTCCGTTTTCCTCTCTTTCGTCCGAAAACGTATATTTGTCGTTGTCTTTGACGAATGGTTGGAATCGGAAATCCAGATGTCGATTTCGAAATGTCGATTCTTTCGATTTTTGGGAGGGAAAAGAATCATACGGGTTTGAATGAGGAGAAAAGCTTGCAGAGAAAGGAATTTTAAAGATCGAATCGACTACTATACGCATCATTTCCTCGTTCATAAAACACGTATTGGAAAATACCATTAGTAATCGATCCAATTTTGTATCCACCTCCATAATCTCGTAATGAAACAAATCGAATATCACGGCAGTTACGAACAAATCTTTCTAAAATCCCCCCACGAATCCCGGTTTCCCAGATGGAAAGTTTTGCAAACCACGCAGTAGTAGTTACGTATGAGCGAGTCAAAGTAGTTCCAGACGTTCCTAATCGGACACATCCGATTACTTCTGAACACTGCCCAACTTCCCGATTTCCCACGATGGCTGGTGCAAACACACGTTTCAAGATTACCACTCGGGGACGAATCTAACCGGCGCACAAAGCCAGCCACAGAGATCTCGTTGGCAACGGAGTTAAGCAGCCCCAACGGCTCAGATCGTTCGATTTCGATTCATTTGCGAGGGCCACGCCCCAACTCCCCGCGAGACAATGGACCCGATCTTCGCGGCTTGATCGAAGTCAAATATCAGGCCGATTGTTAGAGGCTCTCTCTCTCTCTCTCTCAGCTACTCTCGCGCCTCATTCTTTTAACCGAGGCGGCGGCTTCGTCGAGATCGTTCTCCTCGAGTCACACTCAGGGGGTCCAGGGGTCCTCTCCTTTCCTTTTTTCCCCTTTCTTCTTTTTTTCTTTTCGACTCGTTTCAATTATCCCGCCACCTCTTTTGTCTCCGCCATCGCGGCTGACTTCGTGCGTTTTCTCGACGTCGATTCATCAAGGGAGGAAGAACACGAATTCTCGCAGAGGAACACGTCGTTTATTCACGATTTAAGGCTACCGACAGTTGAAGCAGCCTCGTCTTGCTTTTTGTTAGGCTTCCTTTTCCGTGGGATTGGAGACAAGGATATAAGATCCTTTTCACGTACACCCAATTTCGTTATATGCAGAATATGTAGATTCACTACTAACACAAGTTACTTTAAATGTATTATTGATCCTCGTCAATCGTTTGGTATTATTGGTTTCGTCATTTGCTTCGAATAATAAATTATTGAGCTAACTTCAACTATAACAGATATTATATTAAAACATAAACTGTAATTCGATCATTGGCAAAATCGTTTTGAAGTCTTGAAGCGGATTCGATTCGATCTCTTCCGTTTTAGAAATTTCATTTCTATATTCGTTTCCCCGCGTCAAATTTTATCGCGTCGCGCTAAAAGGATAAGTAATGCAATATCCTCAATTCGATTTATACGAGTGTGGAGTATATATACCACGGTATATATACAGCCTCTGTTGTATTCTTTTCGAGAATTTCATTTTTAGCTGTCTCTTCTGAGTCAGAGAATCGGCGCCCGAGCTGCGCTTTAAAAGAGCACCGACTCCTCGAGCCGAGGCTTAAATCGGCGCGATTTTACGCGCTCTCGAGAAAGAGTGAGATCATCCATCGCCGATGCGTTGGAAACGCATTTAAGGATGGGTTACGCGGGTCGACCTCTCTTCATCGAGCGCACGTGCAGAGAGAAACGAGGCGAGCTGATGCAGGCCCGCGATCGGACCTTTTTTCCAAAGATATTTTTAAACGTTGTCGCGAAGGAGAAGATCTCTATACCGAACCGCCGTTTCTTCTTCTTCTTCTTCTTTTTTTATTTTATTTATTTATTTTTCCTTTTCGTTTCCACTTCGCATTTTCACTTCGTACGAGCGTCGCGGCCACTTATCACTCGCAATTTGAATAAACGAAAGAGGAAACGCGCGGCGTTCGCTCGTTACGATCCCTACTATTTCAGGAATAACGAATAAAAAGAGAAAAAAGGGGGAGAGAGAATCGCATTTATACGTTGCACGGGCAAAACTCGCGGATCGTGTTGCGGATAAACGAGCCTCGCTGCGTGATAAACAGGAAAGGGATGGCGAGAGAAGACATTGTACCTATCTTTTAAACGATTTTCGAATCGAGGCTGTTGGAATTATATTAATAATTTTTCTTTTTTTTTTTGGTATACGAAGCAAAGTGGAGATCTGCTACCGTGCTGATTACGATGTTGGAAACGACTATGGAATTCCACGTACGAGAACGAGAGGATGAGACACGTTTTTTTTTTCTTTTTTACACGTGTCGTTTATTCAAGCAAATAAGGCGCAATCTCTTCAAAGAATCATCGAGTGATCGAGGTCGAAGTATCTTCGCGCGAATTACGTAATGGGGTCGAATTGTATGCGTGTGCATGGGAATAGCACAATGGGAAAAATCCGCTTCGAGTCGTGGAGCAAAGCGAAATCTTGAAACACAATTTTTTTTTTTTTTCTTTCCGT
>NW_006263534.1:1103065-1105149 GCF_000469605.1 Apis dorsata | reverse complement strand
AGCGAAATCTTGAAACACAATTTTTTTTTTTTTTCTTTCCGTAAAGAAAAATCGAAGAAGGTGGGGGAGAAAAAAATGTCGGCTTCGTTGTTGGACATCGTAAAACGCTTACGTTCGCACATGGAAAACTGAGAAAAGTGACTACGCTCTTGATTAACATAAATTAAAATCTAAGATATTTAAGAGAAAAGACACAGAAGGAGAGGAGATAGAAAAATATCGTCGTTCAACGGCGTCATTAAACACTTAAACACTTACGCAGAAAAGTGAGAAAAATTACTCATGTATGTTGTGCTGCTCCTAATTATCATAAACTTAAACTTAAATAATTTTTTTTTTAAATAGAAAAGCTGAAGAAGGGAAGGACGTCATCGTCGTTGAAAGGTGGGAACCAAGTCGGGAAGATTTTTCTTTTTTCTTCCAAGGATCGCGTCGTCTTATCGAAGGAAAAACGAAAAGAGCGGAGCGGAGCTCGTTCAGAAATTTTCTCGCGAGTGTTCGACGACGACGACGACGACGACGACGACGACGAGTATGCACGCAAGCTTTTTCAGGGAGAGACTGGTTCGCGAGGATGACGTCCTTGGTGGAGGGTATTCGCGTGAAACTTTTCTCGTTCCAGATGGCATGGTTCTTTTTCTCGTCGATCGATTGAAAATTAAATTCAACGTGGTATAAGGAATAAATGGAGACATCTCTCGCCTGGCAACAAGTAATTGATCAACGATCACGACGACGACGACGACGAGGACGATGATGATGATGATGATGATGAATCTTGGCGGTGAAAACGACGATTGTCGAAGAAAATATTCGAAAAAAAGCGATTGTTAAATATTTATGGAAATTCCTGAGAAGTTTACAGGCGAGAGAAGAAGGTAAAGATTAAATCTCTTTCAGCAGTGTCAATGACAAATCAGTTTTCCACGTTCCTTCGTTTAAGATATCTGCCGGAGAACCTGATTCGTCGTTGCGTAACATCGAACGGTTCTTTCAATGGATTTCTTTAAACACGCAAACGCGCAAAGCGACTCGACTCGACGAACGAAAGAATTAAAAGAATGATCATCTTTGGGCACTTAAACACGGACAATAAACTTCTTATAAAGCCGTCTCGTATTAACATTGGATATTGCCACTTGTAGTAACGGATTTCACATTTTTCATTTTTACCTTTTTCACAATTCATTACGGCACCAACCTTCATTATAATACAAATAGGGAAAAAGAGAGAGAGAGAGAAAGAACAAATTTATAGATAAGGAAATTTTTTTAGATATAATTTTTCGTCTCGCCCTTCCATTTATTTAATCCCATATAACGAGAAATTCTCGATATCGTATATATATATATATACATCTTTCTCTTTTCGATCTTCTCTCTTTATTATTCCCAATTTTGTTCCCAATAATTGAACTCGCACTTTTATGCTTCGATGTATATTGCACTATATATGTCCAACTTCGATTTCAAACTTTATTTTTATTCCTTTATTCAATATATTCAAACAACGAAGATTCTTCTCGCAAGCAATTCATGCTCAAGCCGTCAAATCGACGTATCTATAAAAAGACACGATATTGCGCAATAACAACACATCTCCTCGCACCGTTTCAATCGCTCACTTTCCGATAATTCGTTTTAAAAAATTGGTCAAACTATTTCCACTCCCCTCCCGACCGAGGGTCCGAAATTACCATATACTCGTGGCTCGGAAACGAGAATCCAATAGCCGATGTTCGCGACCGGTTTCCACCACGGTTGAAACGGAAGGCAAAGTTCACGGCAAGAAACTTATCCTTCGGTTAGGCAACGTTCTTTTCTGGCCGACAACTGTGACGGCCAGACGAGACCCCCGTCGTAACGAGGCAGGATCACGCGACGCGGCAGCTAATCGTCTACTGGCTGGTGGAAATACGTATACGTAAGCTCCTTTCAGGACACGTGAAACGGCGTTGTATGGAAACAACAGGGTTTCGGCTCTTATCGCGGAAGTAGGAAAAGAAATCGAGAATAAATTGCTTCTGTTACGCGTGTACTCCATGTTTTTCCTTCTCCTGGATTCCACAACCCTTCGTGGACAC
>NW_006263534.1:1098422-1102849 GCF_000469605.1 Apis dorsata | reverse complement strand
TTTTTTTTTTTTTTTATTCTAATGGAGTTACCGATTTCTAATCAATAACAACGTAACGAAAGTAAGTGGTTTGTTCTTAATAATATTAATTTTATGGAAATGATGCTTTATAAATTGTGAAATTGTACTGGATTTCTTTCGGACGAAAATATGTGAAGGAAAAAAGAATTAAAATCGTACAACAGAAATGCATTCGATAAAGAACACATTTTATTTAACGCGTGCATAAGAGAAAAGTCGAAGAGGAAGAAGAAGAAGAGAAAAAGAAATATTTTCTTAAAATTGATTGTACCGTTTATAAATATAAATGAAACGTGTTAAAAGTCACGTAACTCTGAATAACACGTTAAAAAATAAAACGTGTAAAAAAGAGAGCCAAATACACTACGTTCTGAAAATTATGTTCCGAAAGAAATAATTGCACAATCTACGTTTTCTTTTCGTCTCGCTCGAGGGATACATAATTTCGCATAATTCGTTCAGATACGAATATATCCCTATAATCGTATCAGATCTATCGCAATCTCATCGCGCATTCTACATCGATACGATACATAATTCTCCCCTCCTCCTCATCGTACATACGTACCATTTTTCCCAAAAGCAATCCCTTCTCGACAAAAAATTCAATCTCTCCGCATTCCTTTACCCTCTCTCTCTCTCTCACGGAGGCTCTTTCGCAGAAGAAAGCAAGAAGAAAGAAAGCGAGCGAAGTGAAAGGCTCTCGCTTTTCAATAGCGAGCCGAGGCAAGCAATCGTTATCGCCCCCTTATCTTTACAAAAGGCAACCACGTATCAAACGAGGCGAGCCGTTTATCTCCGTTTGGCGCCCGCTCCGTTTCATCTTGGGGCAGCAACAAGCATCGAGGGAGAGAAGAGGGGGGCTGTTGGTTCAACGACCCGATTTCTGTGATCTTGCGTGGCCTTGGAAGACAGGCCGGATGTTGCGAGACCGGGGCTGCAAGCGGCGGCACGCCTCGTGGGAGAGGGAGAGAAGCCGTGGAACGAGTCACGAGCGAGCCTATGAGAGGTTCGAGGTCGCGCGTATATCCCTGGGTCAGCCATGCCTGGTAACGCCACTCGTTTCGTATTTAGACCGGTAATTTTTGGATCCGACAACAACTGCTTCCAAACTCTGTCACCATCCGAACGGGTGAGTAACGGGTGGAAAACGTGAGTCGAACTTGCTCGCCGGAAATGACTCACTGTGGATCTAACGGGATCATCGTTGGAAGGTAATTTTTATAAGGAATCGTTGATTCCTTCGATCGTCGTTGTGGGTAACGAGAGTTTTCCAAGTTCTTTATTCAAAAAGATAGATTCCAGGAAATATTCTTCTAATCGTTGATGAAAATGTTCAATTTCTATCCGATTGTTCAAAGTTGTGTAGAGCGTTTAAATAGATTTCTAGGATAATCAAAATGTATTCTTCTAATCGTTGGACGATGAAACGAGTTATTCGGAATTTAAGCAGATTTCTAGGAGATCGGGAGGTGGTGTCGCGAGGAGATGAAGGAGAGTTTTCTGGAGAGGATCACAGGGTTATTTCGAATTGTGTGGAGATTTAAGGAGATGGCAAGGGGCTGAAGAGGTAGTCGCGACGAAGTACGACGGGGTTAGGAGGGGTGCGCGTGTGCACACGCGAAGAAAAGCGAAGGGGCACGGGCAGACAATGAACAATCGTACATTGTTACGAGTTATAGCATTGTTACTCCACCATGGCCGGGCCCCGTGTTCACATAATTAGGCTGTAAACGTTTCGAGACAATCACCATTGTTTTCTCTCTCTCTGCCTCCGAGGATTAAGGTGCCTGCGCCACCCCCACTACGTAATGCGCGCGATAATCATGTCGAGATGGCTCGCTTAGATCGAGGTGATCGTTATAGAACGAGAATTCGATTCCATTCGTTATTCCAAATTCCCGATTTCTTTTTTCTCCTTCTTCTTCTTCTTCTTCTTCTTCTTTTTTGGAAAATGTTATTATTAAACTGTGTATCTTGAACTTTCTTTGAACCTGTATATAGAAGATCTTGCGTATTTTATTTTTTTGAAAAGTAAATGTTATTTAAACACTTTTATTTCTTCGTAAAAATATAATGTTTAAACATAAATTAATTAAATAAGAAATCTGATTGATTTAAGAAATCTTAGAAAGAAAGCAGGATATATATACTTTTCCTCGAAAAGCAAACAAGATATCCCAGGATATTATTCTTGAATTCGGGAGAGAGGGGGAACAAGAAGATCGGACAGGGGAGATCTCTCGATAACTGGCGAAAAAATCTTCTCGTTCTTCTCAACTTCATCCCTTCCCACGGGTGTGTCCCATTGGAATTTGTTTTTCATCGAGATTATCGCGTTCCCTATCGACGAGGGATGGAAATAAGGGGACGGAGCCACCCTTCTTCTCGCTACGGTTGGACAAATTTCCACAGAACGACGAATTCTCGGAACAACAAAGAATTATATACATCCAACGAAGAGAAAAATACCTTTTTCCTCCGCGTTTGGATCGTCGGAGAAATGCGCAAGGATTAAAAGATATCCTACGTGCGACGTAACAACGAGACGGGTCTCGAACGAAACGAGGGATCGACTCGAAGCGAAGGAGTCAGTCCTAAAAGATATACCTGCTGCATAGCATTAAACGCGGGTAAAATCGTGGAAAGAGCGAGGAGGTGAGAGGAGGCGACCGAGAGATAATTTATTGTTATTCTCGGTGCATTCGATGACGTTACACATTCCCCAAGATGGCTGCTCGCCTCCTCGAAGGGGAAAGGGACGTGAACCGAGGCAGGAGAGAGAAGGAAGGGAGGAAGGAAGGAGAGAGACGGGCAGAAACGGGGAGAAAGGAAAGGAGAGACATGGGGGGAGAAAGAAGGAGAAGAAACTAGCAGTTGGTAGCCGTGACCTTGTCTGGTACCCGACCCCACCGTGTGCCTGCCTTGGCTTCCACACACATCCTTGCTACCCCACTACGAGGCGAACGAGGAGAACGCACACCGGAGAGGAGAGAAGAGAGATCGAGGGAAAGAGAGAGAGCGGATGGATGGATGGATGGATGGATGGATGGATGGATGGAGAGGAGGCAAAGTAACCGAGAGAAGGTGGCCAGGCGAGGAACGAGAAGGTGGAGGTGGAACAAGCGTTCCTCCACCGATTGTTACCTAATTTAATGAGCGACAACGAGCAGCACGTGTCCGTGAATAACCAAAAGCTTATTAGTACGTCCGTCGGCGGCCAACTGCCGTTCCGTGTCATTCGATTGCTGACTCTTGATGAGCTTCGAGGACAACTCGGATGATTTTTGCAGAAGAAGATTGCCAACGAGGAATGTTCTTTGTCTTTGGTGAAATTTTCATCGGTACGTCTCGTTTGCTCGTGATAAATTTTCATATTGGAATTTTTTTTTTTTTTAGAAAAGAGAAACAATATATATATATATTCGTAGAGAAAGAATTATCGAAGGAACGAATTCTGATCGGGGGAGGGAAAACGCTTCACCGTCTGGCTAGTTAGAGATTCGCGGAATCGAGCAGGAAATTGTGAACCCTGGGATTTATGATGCGACGACCACCACCGGAAGCTCGTATGCGGTAACTAAATACTTGAAAGAAAAAAATTTATCAGATAGTCATCGCCTTTCTCGGAAACCAACTATTCAACCCACTCCCCTGTTTAACTATTCGAATCGGTTGGTCTATAACGTGTACGGGCGAGCGTCGTGTCACCGATAACACGTTTTCAATGCCTAGCTTTTAGCGCGTCGATCGTCGCCGGTCAGAATTTTCGGAAGACCTTGAGATATCTTCGGTTTACCTGGCTCCGTCCGTGAACAAAGACGATCTTTCTTCGAGCGTTCGTGATAATCGGACGGCCAACGAAACGTTAACACAGAAACAGATGTTCTCAGAAGCAAAGATAATCCTAAGTTATCGAGTAAACTTCGCTCGTTGTGTCGTGGAAAAATTTGTTTGTACGTTGTTTCGCAGCTTGGGAAGAGGGTGGGAATGGTATAGAATAGTGGGATCGAAACGTACAAAACTTTGAATCTTCGAAAAAGACATTAGTCATATATATATTTCATTCCTAAGAATCGGTCCTGATGAAATTTCCTAAAAAATGAAATTCAATATCATCGAACGAAAAGAAAAGAGAAAGAGAGAAAGAGAGAGGGAAAAAATGGAGTAAAAGGGAATGGGATCAGGGGTATCGATGTAGCGGTCGGCTGTTCCTGAATGCAACCTCATCGAAGACAGAGAGAAGCTTCTTCCGGCGGATGTACAGCCGCGACGTGTCGTCGATACATCCTGCTGCTACCAGGACTACAATAGCAAGCACCCTCCTCTTCCTGGTTGCATGTGCCAATTATGCCACGTTGCACGCAGAGACAGAGAGGTTACACGCCGCTTCTCTCAAACCTTCC
>NW_006263534.1:1094229-1098213 GCF_000469605.1 Apis dorsata | reverse complement strand
AAAAAAAAAAAAAAAAAAAAAAAAAAATCTCTCTAAAACCGAATAAACAGAAGCTGCACCTAAAATTTATGCATCTAAGTTGTGGCTCGTTGAACCACGCTCGAAACTAACTTAGGGACGAGTTCGAAAAAATCCTCGAACCCGATTGGATCGAGGTCAAGATCGACGAAAAGGAAGATCGATCGGTTGTTGGACAAAGTTCGTCGACCGATCGAATCATTCCAGCTTCCAGTCTCGCGACAGGACTGGAACGACGTGGAACGACCTACGAGCAGGATCGTGATACGCGAGAAGAGAGGATCGGGCGTTAGTGAACGGGTAACCAACGGCTGCGCCGTATTATTAGCATCGTGTAAACGTGTCTGTTGGCCGTGAAACCAGTGAAAGTATTCCATGGACGAGGCACACGGATACGAGGCACGCATACAGGCGAGAGCCTCGCGGCTTTATCACGAACACGAGCGTTCGTTCTCTCTGTTCCTCTTCCCCCTCCTCCTCCCCCCTACGTGCTCGCCACTCCATGTGGTGAAATTCTTTCGAGACGGCCACCAGAGGCGCGGCCAGATCTGGGCCTTTGTCCTCTTTGTGTGGAACCTGCGGCCTATCTCTGATCCCTTTTTCCACCTCCAACGATCCTCCACTACTAATCCTTCTTTCTTTCTCTCTCTCTGTGTGTGCTTCGAACATTGACGAGACAAGCGAGATGATATTTCCAAATCATCCTCCTCCCTCTTTTCGTTTCGATTCGATCTTCTCTGGTTTATACGATTATAAATTTATACATAAGATTTTAAATATCGGCTTAGATTTAATCGAAGATCGAATTTTAAAATTATGGTAAAATTATGGTAAAATTATGATATTTCGTTCGTCCATTTCTTTTTTCCTTTTATTTCTCTTAATGCTAATGATTTCGATCTTTCTATGGACATTTTTGTGAATCATCACTCTCTCTAATTAATTTTACGAGGTCTTCTATCTCAGTTGGATCCCTATCGATTTCCTCGAAACGAACGACCAGTTCTCGTATTAATTTCATCAATATTCATCGCGGGCTTTTTGATATAAACCGTTGATTTTTCGGCCATCTCGTCACAGGATCGTTTCTCTATCGCGTTTGATATATCGATATATTGATATATCGTCCGACGTCACTGGCATTCCCTGTGAATGAGTCAAGACGATCCATCGATTGCGATAAATGCGACCTGCCGCCATCGAGACGTCAGCCTTCTTATGGTAGCATGATCTTTCGAGAGAAGGATGAAAATTACGAGATCGCGGTGTCCTCGTTTTGCCAGTTTCCCTTTCGAATCTTATTGTTTCGCGAGTTGTGTATACAAAACGTCACGTCGATGGATGGATGGATAGATCGTTTTCAGCGATCGTCGAATTCGCTTGTTGCGGCGATAAGGCACCTTGTATCTCTTGACCCGTTATTTTATCACAAATCTTCTCGAAGATGGAAGAATGTTCAAATTATTCTTTGCTGGCAGATATTAGCGACGAATACTAATAAACACTCAAACGAATTCACATCCTGGCGGAAACAAGGAATAAAATTTACAAAAAAAAGAAAATTGTAAGAAATGATTGCTCGACGATAAATTTCACTCTCGACGCACCCACCACTCAGCCCATCAGAGAATTTTATTTTTAAATAGATTCCATAACGAATCACAAGAGCGATCTATCCTGTTCAACCTCTCGACGTTCAACCTCTGTCGTCCACTCGGCGAAAAATAACCGACGAGAATTTTACTTGGAGATAGAGAGAGACTCGCCACCCGGAACGAATGAAATTTCTTTCAAGAAGAGAATCGAGGCGGAGAGTGGCGATCGGTCGAAAGGAATGAATCCAGGTCCTCGGTCGCTCGGGCATTTTGTCGACGAAACGTGTCGAAACCACGACACAAGTTCTCCTTTCACTAATTGTAAAGGAGCCGCGAATATGCGCGACTGAAATTTTGCGAAACAACCGCGCGCGAGCGAAGCTTTTGCGAAAGCGTTCGCGGAGGGTCCCCCCGGTGAAAGAAACCTTCGGCCAGCAATTCAAAAAGGAAACCTGTCGATCGGATCGTTGCGCGACGCGTTACGAAAAACACGGCGCGGACCGGGTTCGAGAGATCCTCGAGAGAGACACGTTGAGACACGGGTGCTCCCCTCTTGGAACAGGCTCTATTATTTGCCATTGGACGTCGATCGACGGTTGCACGGACCGTTTTTTCTAAATTCCAAAGGTCCAAACATCGAGAAGAAATAATCCAATTTTTGTGCACAACGATGAGAGAATAATAACTACTCTCACCATTGCTCGATCGATCGTTGCAGAGGTGGTTGTATATCTGTTAATCTTTGTACGATCCCCGGATAAAATGGATAAAATCGTTGCTTTTGCAATTATAGACGATCACAGTGGCCGCATTCGCAATGGTTAAAGGGCAGAAGACAAGAGAATCACGGATCCACTTCACTTGCGTCTTCTGCAATTCCGTAATTTCGAGTTGCATCGAAACGATTCCACGGTCTTGTTTAAATAGCTTCGAGTTTTTGCGAGGCGAATGACGAAACAGAAAATCGGCTAGCCACCTCCAATAATCCCTTTCCACCGTGGAAAGAAGCCGGATTGTTGTTGATTGGCTGGCAATTTGAACGAATGATATCGGTTCACGATGCGCGATCCATCGATCGCGATCTAACTAAGGGGAGAGATTGGTAACGGAGCGGAGAGAAAAGGTCGCTGGATGCTAATTCAGTTGAAAGATAGACATCTCTCGTTGGTAACTATGAGCCAGAAAAACGAAAAAAAGAGAGGGAAGGAGGGGGCAACGTCGATTTTTCATCTCTATCCGCCCATCCGTCTCTCTCTCCCGCCGTCGAGAGACTTGATTCTCTCGTCGTCTCTCGACGGGAGGAAGGGAAGAAAGAAGCAGCGAGACACGGATGGAGGGACCAAGAGGGTGGGACGAACAACGATTCGAAGCCCGCATACCGCGTACGGGACCATTGTGAACCAGACTTTCGGGTTCGACGATAAATAAAAACGAATCATAAAAGGCAGAGGGGGGAGAGAGAGGGAGAGAGAGAACGAAACGACGAAATGGCCCGTGCAGCAACGATTCGAGCCTTCCTTCGCCAACAAAGGGGTCTGGCCCTCTTTGTGATCGAAACATTTTCTAATGCACCGACCTGGCCGTTCGAATATTTCAGCCCGATTAACAAGTTTCGCCCCTAGTAGGAGAATGTGGGAACCAATTAATCCTTTCGAACCAGACTCGTTCGTTCGTGAAATTGCAGACTTGCCGCGTTCTTTTAATCGTGATCACGATTCGTTTATAATTTTCTTGGATACTCTTGGAATTTTTTATCCAAGAAGAGAAAGAGAGAGGAAGGAAGGAAGATTCGAAGATTCATTGGAGAGTGATTATTTTTTAATTTTCTCGGACGTCCATTTAAAAACAAAGACGAAGGATTCTTCTACCGATTACTTCAGAGTTTTTATATTCTTCCATCTCGATTACATATTTCCTTTTTTCTTTCCCCAAAATTTCCACTTGAAAATTCTTGAAAAGAGGGGAAAACGCGCAAAACGAAAGAATCGATCCAACTCTGGCGAGTCTCCACACCCCGTCGCTCTTGCACACCGCTCGATCGCACAAGGCGTGGATCAGAAAATGGAATTTCTTTTCTTCATCGCGCAAGAGAACCTTTTCATCGAAAGAATCCATTCTTCGGATCGTCGAAAGCTGGACGCGTGAGCAACGTTTCTCGACCGGGGTGGAGGAAAGGAAGAGATGGATCGGTGACGAGAACTGCGTTCCGAACGCACGCGCTCTTCCACGAGGAGGCGAATCCCAAACAACGATCCCCCGCCTTCCTCCGTCGCTTTCTCGACCTCCCCTCTTTTCACCGGGTGAAAAATCTCCCCCTTTTTTCTCTCCCCCTCTCAGACTTTTTAACTCTTCTGCCCACGTCGCGGCTCCT
>NW_006263534.1:1091164-1094085 GCF_000469605.1 Apis dorsata | reverse complement strand
GAGCCTCTTCTCCGCTCTCCGGAAACGCGTCTCCTCCTCCTCTTCTGCGCCTTTCGCAAAAGGAGCTTCCACAGTCCCACGACCTTCGCGCGAGCAGCCTTCTGCGTGTGCACACACCATGTTCCTCTTCCTCTTGTGCACACACAAGTGTCCCACGGAAAATGTCAATTTGCCGAGCGAACGATTCGCTTGCGCAATACGCGCCAGGCTATCGACGCTCGACTCGAGAGAGACTTCCTTTGTTCTTCGAGGCACGGTTTAGCTCTTCCCATTCCGTCAACTGGAATGGATTTTAGGCCATTGATTCGTTTAATTTTCGAGGGATGTATTCTTCAGCGATGTGATCTCGTTCGATCGAGTTCGTTACGTGTTTCGAAATTTATTTTCTCGTGTATAGAGTATACGTATTTCATTTCGAGAACTTTGCTTCCGATTTTATTCTAGATTTTATTTTAGAGGATCAAGATTCGTTTCGTGGAAAGATCGTGGCTTCGATTATTTTTGTTTATACACGTATAAGTATTTATATATATGTATAAACATTTATAACATTCTTTCTCGATTTAAACGTATAATGAGCGTATCTGTATGCTATTCTTATATATTTTTATCATTCGTATTTAATCATCTACTTAACCATACTTAATTGCATAATATATTCTAATATTACCACTTTTACTTAAGCTGCTGTGCTCTCATTCCTGGCTAACCTACATCTCGCTTTAACCTAACGTAACCTTTATATATTTCTTTCTCTATTTACATAATAAGATATTCAAATTAAACGACTCGTGGTTCCAATTTTTTTTTTTTTTTTTTAGATTTTAATCGGAACGAGTAAAGCTCGCATCATCATTTTTTCAATCATAAAATAATGGATCGTCCAATACTTTTTCACGGGAGCTTCACTTTTAGCTCGCGAGAGACATTGGGGTCAGCTTTTCGAGATTCCATCGCGCGCGCGTGTCCCCGACACCGAAAGGCGCGTGCCCTTTCTCCGCTACGAATCGTTCCAAAAGCATCGACTTTCGAGCCCAGAACTTTGCTTTCTTTTTTTTTTTTTTTTTTTTTCATTTCAATAGGGAGAGTCTAAGTTGAAGGGGCTGATAAAGGGACTCGATGCTTTTCTAGATTCTTAGAATCGTCGAAGAATCGTGGGGACACGTACGATTCTTACGAATGATTCGTTTTTATTCGTACGTAGAGAAAATTATTGGTAATTTTACAATTTGCGTTTAAAATAATTTTTTTTTTTAAAATTGAACCCAAAACGTTTGATAAAAATTTCATCGAAACAAGCGACAGGAATCGAAATATATGAAAATTTGATGATTTTATACAATGATCGAATACTTTTTGCCAAAGATTGTATTTTGAAGGTATTCAATTTTTTTGTTACGATATCTACGAAATCTACAGCTTGATATCACCATGCCATATACCAATATAGTATACATCGATTCCTAGGTCTCCATTCTTTGAATACTCGAATAATACCTCGATAGAATTGCTTTGAACATCTCTGGATGAGAAGAGGAAGAGCGAGGTTAGTTACGTTCGATCGTTAAGAAGGAAGTCAGCCTTTTCTCCGTGATTTGAAAAATCGTATCGAGAGCCGCGGCGGCATTAGCGGAGAGCTTGGTCGGTTCTGGAAAAATGCAGGCGGCAAATTACACGAGCCGATACGCGTTTTATCGGCCCGTGTATCGCATTTGCTCGATAAAGCCGCTTACACCGAGGGCTCTGACCGATACCGGCTTCTACTACGTAGCTCTCGCCACGAAATCGTACAAAGGCCTTTGTAGTCGGTCGCCAGTCGGAGCAACAGCTTCGTTTCACGGCGTTATCACGCGAACCGCGTTTTCAGGAATTCATCCTCCTCCTCCTCCTTCTCTTTTCGCTCTTCTCCTCTTCGATCGTTGTAAAGTAAAAAAGAAAAAGAAAAATCACGATTTCATTTCACGTTCGTGATTCTAATTGCTGGAATAGACGTGTGTTAATTCTTGGTAGAGGAGGTCTCGAAGATACCTCGATGGAAATCTAATTGAAGTCGCTTTTCGACGGAGGCAATAAAAATAAGAATGGAAGAATTCCGAGACGATGAGAGTCGGGGTCGCGTTGCTTGAGAAATGGAAGACTGTCATGGGAGAGAACGATACGAGGTACTGTTATGAGGTTACGGGTAAATTAGCAAGCAGATAAGGGAGATGTATAAATAGGATTTATTTATGAGAAGATACGAGGATAAGGAAAACGAAGGTGTCGTTTCAGGTGACGGAGGCGATTGCCTTTGAGAAAAGGAAAAAATTCTACGTTTAAACAGGATTACATTCGTTTCAAAATGATTTCAAACACGATTTCGTTTTGAAAAATCAAGAGTCTGCGTATCGTGTTACGTTAATTTTTTTTTTTTTACGTATTTCGAATGAATGAGAAATAGAGATAGAGAATTAAAATCCAAAGTTATGAAACTCCGAGTGACCTAGTGCCACCTGGACGAGGGTTAATGAATGTCGTAAATAATGTATGCAATTTCCCTTCCTCCTATGATTTATTATTCTTAATAAGATTTTCTTTTCTTTAATATATTCTATTGTAAGAGCAGCAACAACAAGACAAAAGGCTTTTCCGGCCGACAAAAGGCTATTGTATTCAAGTTTTTGGGGTGTCAAAAATTATACGTGGTCAATTCCTAACGTTCCTACATTGTTGTTCAAACAATTCGATTAAAAATTTCGTCGCAAATTATCGCTTCAACTTCCATTCCCCCTATTCAATTCATTCCCGTTCTCAAATTCGATCGTTCCATCGAGAATGACAAGAAAAAAAAAAAAATCCATTTTTACACATCGAATCATCGCTCGATATTCCCTTCTCAAATTTAATATAATAATTCCTTGGGAATGGCGAAAGAGAAAAAA
>NW_006263534.1:1080809-1090851 GCF_000469605.1 Apis dorsata | reverse complement strand
AAGAGAAAAAACGATTTTCCAAAAAAAAAAAAAAAAAATTCTACTCTCACTCTCAAAATTGACTCTCAAATTTGATCGTTTCTCTAAAAGAGGAGAGGAGAAACGCGATTTTCATCAACAACAAGTGTTTGTCTCCGTTTCAAATTATATTACTCGTTTCTGGAACGGCGGGAAAATAGATTTTCATCGGAAATAATCGCTCAAACTTTTCTCCTCCACCTGTACGCGTATAACATTCTTCGAATTCTTCGAATTCCGCTCGTCGAAAACAAACGGACAAAGTTGTCCGTTCTCTTCGCAAACGACGTTCGATCGTTTTTCTCGGACTCATTTTGGTTGTGCGAACGGCGAAGGAAAAAAAAAAAAAAAAAAGAAAAAACGCACGACGAGGCCCTGTCCTCCCGCGGCACGGCAATGCGTAATTCGTAAAAGTGTTGTAATAATCGAGCTCGGGCACGGCAAAAAGGTGTGTGGCAACGCGAGTCGCGCGAGTTTCACAAATGGGTCAATCGCCGGTAGTGGTAGCGGCAACGCGCCGCCGTTCCAGCCCGTTTCGTGTATGTTTGGAAATATATTTATCGTCGCTTACGAAAAAGCCTCTCTCCCTCGACGAGCTACTGTTCTCCCCCCTCCTCCCTTCTTGCCCCTCTCCTTTGCGTACGCGCCTTGAATTTTTTTCAAACGGGCGTATGCTGCCGCTTCCACGCAGCTTTTCTCCGCGCGCCTGCCTGATCGCGAAAACTGAGAGAAAACTGAAAAATCACTCTCGTGATTTTAGTGAGACTATATATCGGAGAGATTATATTATTGGGGAGAATTATTAAATTATAAGAGTTTTAAAAAGTGACACGGGTGACGGAGTCTTTTGTTTTTTTTTTTGACAACAAGGATGAAAATAATCGTTTGATTACTTTCGATGGAGGATTTTGGTCATATATTATCGAGTTGGAGGAATTGAAAATATTTGGTATTACTATTCTATTAATTTTACGTTGTCACGGTTTGTTAAATTAATTATTGTCGACATCATTGTTTTCTCAAAAAGTTGAAAGAGGCTATGTATAATATATAATAATATTGAAGAATGATTATTCGAGATCGTGGATAATTACGACCTAGTTAAATTAAAAGTTTATCATATATTAAAAATTATAATCATGAATAACAAGGCGGTTTGGCAAGAGGCCTGGTTAATCAGGAGTTTGCCATACTTTAACGAGCATTAGAATGTTAATGTATTATACGCTTATGCAAAATTCGAACGCGTATGAAAAAATCAACAGAATACTATTACGTTCAAAGAATAAAACAAATATATATATAAATCCATAGTCTACCATTCGAATCGTAAAATAGAAACGCACTTTTAGATCAAAAGAAAACGATGAATTTTCATCGATTTCTCGAAGAGACAGACACTTAAATCGATTTAGAAACAATCTGGAACGGTTTCAAGGAACCGGGCAACCAACCGTGTCGCATTAATCGACATCCTCCGCGAAGTTGGACGGCGAGGAGGCGCGATTCAAAGAGAAGAGCGGCGTCGATATTTCCGTTTCAAGACGCAGATACCCGCGACGTTATCGGGCATCTGGTGGCGCACTGGGTCACCGCCGACCAAGAAGAAGAAGAAGACGAAGAAGAAGAAGACGAAGAAGAAGAAGAAGAAGAAGAAGCCAAGCCGACGAACGAGCCCGATCTGGAATCGTTCTAAAAGTCGAGCGAAACGAGCCGGTGTGCCGATTTATCGCCTGCCTCGTTTCAACAGCGTCGCCGATTGTATTTAAATTCGCAGGGAATTGCCGCCATTTGTTCCGAACCGGAAGACCGTTTCGGCGCCAATGGATCGATAAATTTCGCGGCCTCGAAAGCGGGAACGTGCCAAGACAAACGTTGCGTAAAAACTGAAGCGAGAGGAGAGCCGCTATACGCTCGAACTTGGTCATATTACTGGTTTCTCTCGTCACGAGGAGGGGAAAATTATTTTCAAAATTTTTACAACGAAAAAATCGTGATACGCTCTATATTATTCTTTCTATCCATGTATGAAAAATTTTTCGCGAAGCAAATCGTTTCGATTAATCGTTGCACGGTCGACTGTTACGATCTTCTTCTGGCGAGAGTAAGATTGGTAAACGATCAGAAATTTGGATGACTTTACTTAGCAAATCTAATATTCCGCGCTGTGATATCGAGTTTTTCAAGAATTAATTAATAAACCGAATAATTTGGAAAAATCGATCTCCGATCGAAAATTCGAATATACCCAATGCCAAAAAGAAAACGAAAAAGAAAGGAAAAAAAAGGAGGAGAGNAAAAAAAATAAAAAAAGAAAAGAAAGGCGTCCGGTGGCTCGAGCCTCTACGTTTCTCGAGCCTCTAAACGACGGACGTCGAGGGTCCAAGCTTCCAATTAGAGCTCGTTAGGAATGCGTTTCGAGGTTCCTCATTGGCCGTAAAAGCTTGCGAGATAACGCTCCATCCACGTCACTCGCCTCCGACACTATGGCGAGGACGAGTGTTCTCGAGGCTTGGCTCGGCGAATCGTTCAACGATTCCGCGAAAAATGCCAAACGTTTCAACTTTCTCGACCGGTTTCACTCGCGGTTCTTCGCTGCGTTCCACGAAAATAATATTTAGGAAGGGACGACGGTGGAACGAAAAATTTTCGTCCCCCCTCTCTCTCTCTCTCTCTCTCTCTTTCTCTCTCTCTCGTCGAGACGTTAGGAGCGGACGTATCAAAGCGTTCCACATGGTCGGGGGAAATCCTTGGAAAAAGCCGAAAAAGCTTGGATGCCGGGACGTTAATTAAATTAGCCTCTCGTCGGCAGACGCCTCGGTCTCCTCTCCGAGTGGTGGGCAATTAACGCAGACCCGAGGACGAGGGGGCTGCTGACTTTAATTAACCGGCGAGTGGCTGAAGTGAGCGTAAAGAATCTTTCTCTCTTTCTCCCTGCCCTCCTCGCTCTTCCGTGGAGATGTAGGATATTGTGTCAAGAATTACGTCATTAATAACGTGGCGGGCGTTGCATGGACGTTGTATCTTTCTCGCGTGGGTNTATATAGTTTTATATATATATATATATATATATATATATATATAGAGAGAGAGAGAGAGAGAGTAAGTAATTCGTAAGACTAATGTGTCTTTGGTAATTCCATGAGAAGGCTCTCTGAAACGTTCCCTTGTTCCCCTTCGAGAGACGACGATCCACTCGAGGATGACGACGTCCGCGAGAGAGAAAGAGAGAATTAAGTTCAATATTTTGCTCGGCTGGTTGCCTTTCTTTAGCTTCGACGTGCAAGTGCATATTCTGCACGCTCTTTGGTAAATAATTAGCTTCGTTCAAGGCCGAGACTCGATGGTAACAGGGTTCTCCACTTTGCCTCGGCTGTTTACTTTTTTGCGAAATCTTTTGTCTCCTCTTCGTTTTCGATCTTCGAGATAATTCTTGGAGAAATATGGGAATATTAAAAAAAAAAAAAAAAAAAAAAAAAAAATTGCGCAATATATTTTTGATGAGCGGGTGTCGTAAAATTGACCCGTAAATGTTTCTCCACAAGGTAAGAGGGATTGCTAAAGCATCAAAATCTTTCGTCCTTTCTCTCGCTTTCGATTTTTTTTTTTTTTTTTCTTTCTTTGAGAAAATATTTGGAGAAGAAATATTAAAATTGTGGATTCTCGCGAGATGTCGATCCTCGATTCATTAACGTTTCTCTAACGAAAAACTAAGACAAAGTGATTAGGACAGAAACTGAACCAAAAAAGAGAAAAAGAAAATCTCTTGTCACAACAAAATCGTGGATTCTCGCGTTGACGAGACTGTTGTTGCCCTGATCCCTGATTAACGCTTCGCGAGAAACTAGAAGGGAGGTAATTGAGAGGTCGCAAAAACTGCGCAAAAAAGGGTAGAGAGAAGAGGAATTAGAGAGTGGTGGGTTAAAAAGAAAATTCGCAAAGAGCTCGAAGAGAAGAAGAAGAAGAAGAAGAAGAAGTTGTTAAAAAGATGGCGGAGAGAAAGAGAAAGGGAGAGAGAGAGAGAGAGAGAGAAAGAACGAAGGAGCGTGGTTTGTGCACGTTAATTAAAAGTGCTGCAAAGGAAGTCGCCAACTAAAAAGGGCGAGGCTGAATGAAAACAGCTGCTACTCGATGACGACACGGTCTAAGAGCGCGCTCAGCTTCGACTAAAGCTTGCTCGACGCTTGCGACGCTATTTTCGCGCATAAATATAAACCGACGCCCACCCGTGCCATCATCCACTCCTTTCGGTCTCTCTTTTTCAACTCTCTCTCTCTCTTTCTCTCTCTCTTTCCATACACACCCTCTCTTCGCTTTATCGTTCTATTTTTCACCTCTTTTCCTCTTCCCTTTCGCCTTGATTTCCCGCTTCGTTTCGACGAAAAGACCGACTTGGAAAGATCGAGGTTAGCGTTTCGAGAAGAATTCGTACACGGGCTGCTCTAATTTCCACAGTTTCTCGTGGCAGATAGAACCCTATTTCAAACCATTCGATCTCGAGGTTCGTAAATACGAATCTTGCTCGTGATTTTAGAAATTGGATTTTCAACGATTCGAACCGAAGAAAGTTTCTGTTACGGTGAGAGAGATAAGTTGGGAAATTATTACGCATTTCTTAGTTAAAAGATCTTATCTGAAGGTGTTTTATCGCTTTTAGAGAGACGTTTTGAAATATTTGGAACTCTACGCGTTTTGAAAATTTTAAAAGGAAATTTTAAACTTCGTAAAATGGCGGGGAAGGGGAGAGGGAAGAAGCATGTAATATGTTTGAACAAGTCGAACTGTGGCATTGAGGAAGATAATACGAGAGTAAAATAAATAGTTCGATTCCAAATGTCAAAGGTGAACAGAAACGATAGTATTTAAATCGTGGCCTGAATCGAAAAGAAGAATCGAAATTAAATTTTTCAAAAAATAAGTTCACAAAATTGTCGTTGAAAACAAAATTAACCCAGATCACGTTAAATTATTTGAATCGGACGTTAATATAACTTTTCCATTATTCTCATATTCGATGAAGCAAACGAAGTGTACACGAATCTTAAAAAAAAAAAAAATCTCACAGATTCTTCGTTTCAATATTTTTTCTAACGAAAATTCGTCACGAAAAAGATCTCAAGAGATCTCACTGTAAGCGATACTTCAACCGCTTCTATATTTCACGAATAAATTCAACAATGTTGCGAAATCCAAACTTCATCATGAAAAACACAAAATCTCAAGAGACACTGTTCAATGTTCCTTCACCAGAGAAACCAGAAAGTTCAACCATTTCTACGTCACGATAAATTCATCAATATTCCGAAACTTCGTCGTACAAAACGCAAGATCGTGAGAGACCACTATTTTCTCTATTCATCAGAAAATAACGATCAAGCAACTTTTCACCCGACAAAATTCGAGAGAATAAACCACGTTTTCTCTTCGCGAATTCGCATTTCAACTCGTTTCATTTACTCCTCCGCAATTTCATGGCTCGTGATTCGAATTCAACGCCGGATACGCTTTTTGGAGAAAAATAAAAAAATAAAATAAAAAAAAAAAAAAAAAAAAAAAAAAAAAAAAAATGCACTTGTTCCACCGACGAGGCATTCCTATGGTGCCTTTAGAAACGCCGGAATTAACGACGTCTCTCTCGACGAGGAGAGGAGAGGAGAGAAGAGGAGAGAAGAGGAGAGAGGGCACCGTCGAAAAGGAAACGACTCCCTTTCGACTGGTGTTCCATTACCAAAGAACGGTACAGAGCCACACAACACGTGGTGTGGTAACGCACACGCCACCTTTGTGTGTCTGGGTTGGGTGTGTATTTCGAGACGAGGCTGGCTGCTTTCGAACCGTGGTCTTCGCGAAGCACGCACATGCATCGACCAGCAGGAAAGAGCCAGTAACGGTACACCCTCTGCTGCACAGACACACAGACAGGGATAGGGTAACATTTTCGGTGGAGCGATCTGTTCCTCTATCGGGTAGGGAAACAGGTGAATTACGGCGAAATTGAAGTCGAATGGGGAAGGCGAGACTGGTTTGGCGAAATCGAAGGCTGTTCCGATTGATCAATTTTCATGGGAGGAGGAGGGGATTTTCGAATGTTCTTGGAGAATTTGATAGATTTGACGATCACCTCTCGCGTAAGTGTGAACTGATATTACTGGGCGAGAATTAAACAATTTATATTTTATAAATAAATTATAAATTATCTGATTAATCCGTTCAAGTTGGCATTAAAATAAGAGAGAAATCTAATATTTATAGTTTATAATTTGACAATAATAATCTCGATGTTGTTTTAATTTATTGCGAAATGGTTTTTGAAGATTCTGATCGAATTTTTCTTATCACGAGACTTTTAACGTTAAATGTTCAAAAATAAAAATATAAAATGTATACTTGCGAAAGAATGAAACAAATTTCTTGTTTAGAATCCATTTTTATAAAAATTTACAGCACGATTAAAGTTATACAATAAGTTTACGGTTTAAACATCAATAACTGATCATCGATTCTATTTGATATTCATCTAAATATCTATCTGGAAACAAGAATGCTCGAAAAGTAACATTGGATCGCATGTGTTCCGTATCGTTCGAACAGGTGCTAGCAGGTGCAACCCTCGAGGAAGATCGTAAAAGAAAGAAACGTGCCCTTAAAGAAGAGAACGACCGCCAATCTATTTTACACGAAATTTTCAACAACGACCAGTTACTACACCAGAAGCACCACACACAGATAGTCGAGAAACAAAGAACGTCCAACCTCTCTTCTGGCCTTCAGGATATCTCCTAACTATACCGAACAACTTGGAACAGAGTGGCCGTTTCTGCCAGTCGAAGCTTCTTCGAGGAAATGGATCTGTTGGCTGGCCGCGCTATGCCAGTCACGCTTGTACTTCGAACACCATTGTCCTGTCCGCCAGACTCGCCGAATATTACCGTTCTCGAGCGAGTATTATCATATTCAGGAAGTCCTCTGACTGAATACGAAGTGGCTTCTCGTTCGATATCGAGAGTTCTGCGAATTTTCCCCTCGAGGAGAATGTGAGGATCGAATCACGATCGGTAACCGTCTTCGTCTGGTTTCCATTACCTTCTTTTTTGTTCTTCCGTTTCTTTTAATTTAGTATAATAAGTATATAATAAGTAACGTTTATTCAAACTTCGATTTTATTCCGTGATTTTATATACAAATTTCTGATTAGTAGTCCTCTGAAAGAAATTTCAAGTTTTTTTTTTTAAATTAACTTTCCCAGCGAATCTATTCCCTTTTGAAAAACTTGCCCTTCTTGCACGATCAACATGGCTGCGAGAAATTTATCGCGCGTACAATGGAACGAATCATCGATTTCTTTGTCAGAGCATCGCCCCAAAGAATCGCTGAAAAATCTACCCTCCCAACGACAAAAGCCTTCGGTTTAGATCTCAGGATTTTCTCCTGTCGATATCGACGTCTCTAGCCCATAAATTTCCAGATGGATATAGCTGAATCCGTACGAAATTTTGCTGTTTCATCCTATCACGTTTATTAATCAAACGTGTTCGTTTTAATCTCGCATTTTCACGATAAACATCCTCTTTTCAGTTCTCTAGTTAATTTAGTTATATAGATAGTTAACAGACTTCTCTTTCTGTGATATTTTATACAACTGCTGCCATCTATGTTTCAAAACTTCTTTTTTCTTTTTTAGTATAGGATCGTAAATTTGAATATCAAATAAATTCCGAACAGAGAAAATAAATAAATCTACCTCAGGTAGAATAAAAATAATGCAATAAAAAAAAATTTAAAAGTTCATATAGAAACTTAACAATTATTACAATTTTATGATTCATGCATTATGAATCAGTATTAGCACTATACATCTACTGTTGAAATCTACGATTGCATTATTTCTATATCATTCTATTAATCATGTATTTTCCTACCATTCTAACCTCTTCCTTTCTTTATTATTAAACTCCTATATCACTTTCTTACGTATTTTCAACGAGTGCCGAATAACGTTTCAACCAGGTCTACCAACATAACGATCGAACTATCCACAGTGAACACTCTAACATAGCACGAACGTAACAGCTTGTTAACATGCGAGGTCTCCTAAGCGTGTTATTCCATTGCCTAGTTCTCGGTATCGTCCACCGTATGCACATGATCCTGACGTTTATCGGACGCGTCGCGAACTTACCACTGTTGTGTCGTTAAACAACGAGCAGCTGTTTCACGAGTAGGAGCCGCTTAATGGCTAGTGTCCACGAGAATCCCGTCGGGAAAGCTTCTCTCCGGTTTAGTTATTCCAATGTCGACGATATAACGTTGGCGTTGTCGCAGGAGCGAAACCTCTTTTCATCGTCCTTCGACAGCGCGACATTGTCGGTATTGATCGAAGCGTTACGCAACGAACTTGCGGGAATTAAAAGGAATAATGAATGAGAGAAAGGAGAATCGAGTCGTGGCCACGATCGACGCGAGTAATCATTTGTATCGAATGTGTAGTGAATCGAATTACGTTCGATGAGAGACTAACTATACGATATTACGTGTGAATTCACACTGTTAAGAAGTTAGAACGTTTTCCGATCATTAGATTTTTAATGGAAATTCACTGTATGTAGAGATATTGCGAAGAGATATTGAATTTTTTGTTATTTATTAGAAAAATTGAATCCTAACCTCCAATTATTGCGCGTTAGCACGTCTTTAGTTAGAAAGATTTCAGTAACGATTGAAGATTTCAGAAACGTTATTCTAGAAAAGTAAGAAATCCGTAATAGCAACGGACTCGTAAAATTCAAATTGAGTCACGCTTCGAGTGGACGATTACCGCGAACCGCGCTTCCGCAAAATCTTTCACGGTGTGATGAATTCGCGGTTGTTTCGATGGCTGAGCTCGATTCCCACGGGTAAACCGTGGCGTGTCATAAGCGACGGACGTATAGGGCGGCCTTTTATTTTGCTTGCATATCGGCTTATCGAGTCGCTTGACTTATATATACAACGCGCCGAGACGGCTGGGCAAACAACACTGACCTCGAGACACGAGCACGGATGACGTCGCGCTTTGAATTTTTTCTCTTGAAACTGAGGCCAACAGTTTGATACGTGTACTTTTCGCACATTTTTTGATTCGATAAGAGCACAAAGGAACGAAATTCGAACAAAAGATTCACACAAACAGATCAATAACACTGCACGAGTATCCGTTTTGTACTAGTCGACGACACTGATTCAGAAACGAATCAACTTGAATGTCTTTTAACGTGTAAAAAGCGTCCATTTACAAGTCCAAGTCTTCCTACACCACACTTCAGAGCGGAATAACAAGGGGACGAAACGAATCGAATCGAATCGAATCGAATCGAAACGAATCGAACGGTTTCGGGCTCCTTTTCGAATAATCGAGGTGCGCGACGGAAAATATTACGATTGTTTGAACAGAAAGAGGGCTACAAAATGACTTGGGACTTACGTTCGGCGAGCCTTGAGCGCCCAATCCATATCTCGCGAGACGTGCTCGGTGAGCTTCACGATGCCCCTCGTGTTTGCTTGTATAGTTTTTTTATCCCTGATGTAACCAAAATATTGCACACTCCGCGCACGCACAAAAGCACACAGCGTTTTTATCTTTCTTCTTGGTCGTGTTTCACCACTGGTCCGACCCGCTGCGCGACGAGCGGCTTGCGCGCGCATGTAACATATAACACACTGATTTCCTTGTCAGTATACGAAATAAAAGAATCGGGAACTGAAGGGAAGGGAAAAGAGAGAAAAAGGGAAGAAAGAGGCGAGGCGAACGAAAAACCACGCCGAATCGACGCACAAGGATAAACGAGTGCACCGATCTACGACACGCACTTGGCGACGATCCAACGAAGACTGAGCCCGTGAACGTTCGACGACTGTGACGCGCATGGAGCGCCGCCCAGTGGTGGGGGGATAAAAGGGAGTGGGTACACTCTCGTACCGACCGCTTCGAGCGCCCCGAGACCAATGATGTACGTATCGCACAATGGCGTAGAACAGAAAATTCCTA
>NW_006263534.1:1067616-1080392 GCF_000469605.1 Apis dorsata | reverse complement strand
TAATCAACATATATATATATATATATATATATATATAATATCCATTAAGTCTAAATAAATTTACATAAACATACTATATGTTGTTCATCGTCCATATTTTAACTCGTTCGTACAATTTTATCAAGTATAATCAACATTGTACCAACATTTCTCACAACGTGAGCATCATTCAATTTTTGAAACTTTATAACTTCACCGTATTTCGCTTTATCCTGGTAGATTACTTTCTCAAATCACACGCTTTAACAGGGCGACGCACATAATCCCGTGGATTTCGAGCCAAGCTTCAATATCGTCCTCGTCTCCCTACGCCAGTGCCTAAGCCTATCCAGTGCTGAAACGTTTACCCGGAGGGACTGTGTAGCGGAGAAGGACAGAGAATACGCACTGACGGACAAAGAGGGAGACAGGGCGAGAGGATGAGGGAGAAAGAGAAGGCCAACAGTTGAAGGGATACGAAGGTACTCCCTTGTGCAGTGGGGTTTCGCGAACCGCTCCCTGAATCCAGGCGGACGTCGAATTAACCCCAGAAAAATGTGAACGTGCCCGTACACTCTATCGATGTGCTTCTCGCACATCGCGAAGTCACGATTCGTGCAATGGTTCTATCTCATAAAATTGCCTCGACGATTTTTCGACGCGTTCGTGCGCACGTTACAAAACAACCGTATATACCACGTGAATTTTTTTCTTTTTTTTCTTTTTTCACTCAGGTAAACAGGAAAGAAAGATGGAAACAGGCTCTCGTATATTACGCGCGAATATTTTGCAAATTGCGTAAATCGTGTGTATGTGTGTACAAGACCAGGCGACGCGGCACGGTGTCGTATTTTATCATTGGAAAACGCTTGTTGTTGGCAAGAGCGATTTTCGTAATGGTCGACAGGTTTTACCGAGAAATCGATAGCAGAGAGGAGATTCATTAAAGATACGCGCGTACGGAGGCTTTCACGCAGCATGAAGGATCGGTCCCTATAGCCTTCTCTCCGGTTGGATCTGATATTAGACGCACACACTAGGGTCTCTCTCGTATCCCTCCTTGTACCAGCTGTTCCGATGTTGAGTCAGCCTGACGACCAGTACCACGTTGCGCCACACGTAATGACTTCCCGAAATTCAACGAAACCATCTTCTCGTTAAGCAGTTTTTTATATAACAATTCTTCTTCCGATACGGAATACGTATTCCGCGCTTGAGAATTGATCAAAAAAAGAAAAGAAAAAAAAAATCTTACTTTCGAAGCGTACTCTTAACGAGCGCCTCCTAGTGAAAGATCAATTTTTGTTCTTTTGCTCTCGCGTAAAAAAGGTAATCGCGCATGCGAGTGGATCGAGATGCGAACGCAAAAAGATGCGAGCAAATGTCCATTTCCTTTTCCAATTGGCGCAGGGAAAAAATTATTATTTCCCCGCCGTGGAAACGCGACACGCGGCGAAACGTCGGTTTGCTCCAATCTTAAGGAAGTAAGTGCGATGTAATAATACGTCATAAAGTCGCGGCGGCGAGAATTTCTCTCCCTTTCTCTGGTCGAAACAGAAGAGGTAGGGGGAAGGGGCACTGTTACCGACTCGACGAAAGGGAGAAGAGAGTGGTTGGTGTGGCAGCCAGGTTTCCACGGAATAAGAGTTCGCCACGCGGATTCCATGCGCTATGGACGCCGTCCACACGGACGCCTCTTAAAGGGACGCGAAGGAGGGAGGAAGCGGGCTCGGGGAGAGGTTCAAGGCCAAGTTGGTTGGCGAGAAGGGCTCTTTTTCGGTGGTAGACCAGGTAAAAGGAAGTCGTACACCCGGAGAACCGAAACGGAATGACAAATGTCCCGACCGGTGGTGGACGGTGAAGGGAAAGGTGAAAGGATCGTGGAGGACAGGGAGAGGAGGGTCTATATGTCTGCGTGGAACAGAAATTCAGGTGTGCCTCTGAAACCACGAGATTGATATCGGGGGATTTTATCTTCGTAGAAAGATCGTAGGTAGCCGTTGAATGCGCGCATCGGAACGAGCACGCATAAACGCGTCATCTCACCTCTTTTCCGTTCGAGGAATTTCTTTCGACCAGCTCCCTCCTCCTTTTTATTCCAAGCTTTTTCCTCTTCGTTTTTCCTGCCCATCGACGGGAGATTGCGCGTTGTCACCTCGATCGCGCGATTTCTCGTTTCTTCGCGTGCTTAAGAACATTCCAGAATCCGGAAAAATTTCGTGACACGGCCGAAAAACGAAGAAACCACTCACGACGACGACGACGACCGCCAGTGTCAGCGTCTGTCGATGGATGGAATAATAGATCGATGGTGAACGAATATATATACATATATATATATGTTGAAGCAGCGGTAATCCGAGAGAAAGAAAAAAGAAAAATGGAAACGAAAAATGTTGGCAGTTCGGTGAACAACGGTGGCCGCCGATCATCCTCGCCGCTCGACGACGGATTAAATGGCGGCGCTCGTTCAAGGGCACCGAATGCGAGAGGAAACGATAAAAATCTCTCGGCGAAATTAAAATCGTAATACCGCGACGAGCACGGTTGCGAGAGATCGAGTCAAAAAAAAAAAAAAAAGAAAAGAAAGAAAGAGAGAGAGAAAAAGGGAAGACAAAAATGAAAAAAGAAAAAAGAAAAATGGAAACGAAAAATGTTGGCAGTTCGGTGGACGACGGTGGCCGCCGATCATCCTCGCCGCTCGCCGCCGGATTAAATGGCGGCGCTCGTTCGAGGGCACCGAATGCGAGAGGAAACGATAAAAAGCGCTCGGCGAAATTAAAATCGTAATAACGCGTCGCGCACGGTTGCGAGAGCATGTGAAAAAAAAAAAAAAAAAGAAAAGAAAGAAAGAGAGAGAGAAAAAGGGAAGACAAAAATGAAGAAGGAAAAAAGAAAAATAGAAAAAGTAGCCTGAGATTTTAATCCCTGCCCATTGAGACGGGCGGGATAATTACGGCGTAATATCGTGCAAAATAATAGCATCAAAAGCGCGGGGATAATTAAATTCCCCTCGAAACTCGAGTACCGCAACCGGGCGTTGTGCGCCAACGACATTCGTTCGGAAAGCTTCGAGTGCGTTTCCACACGGTGCATCATCCCCTTTAAAACTTTTGTCCAGCCCAGAACGCATATCCTCCCTGCCCCACCCGTCCCGCGAATCGTGTATAAATTTTATGGAATAACCGAGCGAATTTTCGAGGTCAATGACGAATCCGTGTAAATGGCCTCCGACGTGTGTATTATTTACCACGAGATATCCGTTCCGCTCGCTCGTAACGAGCGTAACGCGCGTTAATAAGCTTCATTCCTTGAAACGATTCCAATTTTCCCATTGGATTTCAGAGCTTTTCCATCGCTCTGCTCTTTTTCACTATCGCGTGAAAAAGAAAAAAGGCCTGTGTAGGCGAAATATTCGTCGACGAGCGGTTCCCAAAAGCGGTTCGTGGCGTATATATCGTAAATTCGACCCTAATTCCGTGTGGAGCGGGGAAGGAAAGGTTGTCGAAGATCCCGGTAGGTTGAAACCGCGTGTAGATTCGACCAGATATTTAACTCGAATACCACGAGAGGCGACAAAGAGGCGACAAAGACCCGACAAAGAAAGGGAAGGCTGCTCGCTCGCCTCTCGCCTGAAACGCATCGCCCGAACCCGAGATCCGAAGTAGATTTGGATGTCGCGCTGGTATCTTACCTGCCCACGAAGCTGTTCCGTCCGAATCCGAACGAGGTGGGAATAGGAAACAGCTTGTCCTACAACCGGCTGAAAATTCGATCCCGGTCGACTAATGACCGACGTTGACGAAAACTTTGACCCTTTCGTTTCCTTCGGACCGTCGAGGGACGAGGGATGAAGAGAGGCGAGTTTATTTTATTATAACGATCGATCCCTCGAAGGGAAAGGGTTGTTACCAGAAATCCCCAGAACCCCAGGCATGGCAGGGTTAAAGAAAGAATCGAAGGAATTCCGCGCGTCCGGGAACAAAGGGAACAATGTTCTGAACGCTGTTTTCAGGGAAAGAAGAAGAAGAGGAGCAGAAGTAGATGCACGAGGAAACGGAGGAGGAGGATAAGATGCATCGAGAAGGATGTTGCAAGTTTTCAAAAATTTTCAGTGGAAAGAAAGAACTGGTTGGATCGTTCGTCAAGCTCGACGCCGATGCGATGAGAGCAGCGCGGATGGGGGAGGGGAATGCGGCGGTGGAGGCCGGGGTCGGTGCCGCGGAATTTTGAAGCGAGCGTAGATTGCCGGAACGAGCGGCTCGCAAGAAGAAAAAGGCGGACGGCGGAGAAGAGGAAGAAGAGGAAGGTCATCCGTGGAACTTCGTTGCCAACTCGAGCGACACACCGCCGCATTGTATGCAGATCGCGCGCCTGTAATTACAAATAGGCGAGCCGATGCCGTTCTATCTTTCTACTTGGCGCGCGCGCGCCTTTGTTTCATTCGGGAAAAGGGAAAATTCGGGAAATTTTGGGAAGAAATATCGGGAATAGTGGACAAAGATGTATGTAGCAAAATTCTCGCAAAATTTCAGACGAAATGCATTCCATACCTCATCGATGCGCAAGGATGACTTCGAAGCAAGAATTTAAATACTTTACGATCAATTTTTGCTTGTAATTTTTTGTAAAATCTTGTGTACCTAATACGATAATTGTTTTTTCTTATTTTTTTACTTGCAGATTATAATATTTGCACATTTCTGATGAGATGGAAATCAATCGCGAGACGAATGGAGATAGGTATAACAATTACCGGTGCTGCTTGTTCGATCCGCTAATCTCCTGATAATACGAGGGTAATCAAAGCCTCTTGTTATCCTCTCAAAGGATCAACCGCGGCGGTGTATCGCAAGGATTACCGGGGATAGGATCGATCGTTTACGAATTTTGAAAAAAACATCCCGTCCATCGATCGTTCGAAATTTAACGACGCCTCGTCGTCAAACCTGTTTAAAGTAGAATCGCTCTCCAAGAGCAAATGTGACGTCTCCTCCTGCGCAAAAGATCGGCCGCGCAAAATCGCGATCCTATCCGCGTTCAATAACGATAAATTCGCGCTTCCTCTCAGCCCATCCCGCAATTTCCGTCATCTATTTCCAATTCCAACACAGGCCTGCATCTGCTCGTCCGTGGTGGTAAACGATACTCGCATCCGCCCGCCGTCACGAGAGCCTTTTTCCCTCCCTCTGGGAAACGCAAGTCCTTTCATTCCCTTCGAAGGTAAAAAAAAAAAAAAAAAAAAAAAAAAAAAACTGAAGGGACGAGACGACGTACCGTTAGAAAGCGGAGACATTCCACTCCACCTGCGTGAAACGTACTCGTTATATCTACGTGTGAGTTCCTCCGGAATCTGGAGAGGGGGGGAAACTAGATGAAACGGGGAGGACATCCGGGGGGGGCAAGGTGTAAAATGGTTCGAAACGAATTCGTTCGAGGAAACTGTCAGAGAATGGAATTAATTTTGGATTCCTATAAGGAAGAGGAGAAAAATATCGTACGATCGAAAAAATGCAAAATCTGAAACTTCATATTCGAGATCTATCGAGATGCGTGGCGACACATGGCGGTGGACGGAGGGTTTTTAATCACTGGACGAGAGAGGGACGAGGTTTTGGCCAGACGAAAGCCTCCTCCATTCTCAACTTTAAAAAAAACGCTGGTTGAGAAAGGCTCAAATCTCCTTTCGTTTCTGAACTCGAAAAACGCAGAGGCTCTGGCCGTCTCCGCCGGGAGAGGAGTTCTCCTCTAGTGGAACTTTGTTTCCACGTCGGCGAGGAGAGGAAGGACACGCGAGTCGGGCGGAATGACGGGTCTTTGTGCTCGGTCGGTCGGGTCCAATCCTCCTCTCTCGTCGGGAGAGGCTATCTCTGGTCCAGGGAGGAAGCGTGGAACGAGAGAAGGCGAGCAGAACGCCGCCGGGAGAAAGAGGGAGAAGGGGGAGGGGGGAGGTTGTGGTGCACGGGGGATGGAAAGAGATGGAAAGAGTTGGAGTGGCTCTCGGATGCGAAGTGAATGTCAGCTCGAAGGTCGGCTTTTGTCAGGCCCGGTACACGGGAGGGGGGGAGGAGGAGAAGGAGGAGGAGGAAGAGGAGGAGGAACGTAGAGAGAAGGAAAGCGAGAAGAAAGACGCCTCTCTCTTTCCTCGCCTCGCGACGACGACGTCGTCGACGACGACGACGACGACGACTACGATGGCGGCGACGATCTCGATGCCAGCCACCTAGATCCATTTATACGTGGCGCGCATTGGCCGGGTCTGGCCACGATAGATAGTGCACTGACGGGACAATGACCACGGGCGGCGAGACGGGCGCGAGGTGTGGTTGATGCGTGCGGGCAACCGCGTCGCCTCGACCTAACGCCGGAACGAGAAACGCCACTTCGAAGGCTGCTGCCCCGCACAAATCACCCGCAAGTTATGCGCTCTTCGGGAACCTTGCATACCGAAACCAACGTGCCACACACCGACCATCCTCCTCCCCATTCGTTTATTACGACACCACGTCATTACCTTCCTTCTTTTAATCCTCTTTTAATCCTTCTTTCGATCGCGCAATTTTTACGCAACTTAACCATACCACTCTCGCCGCCAAAGACAAGAGTATATCGTAGATCATGCAGCCCCGAAAATTCGAGGCGACGAGTTCAAAGATCGTCGTTCGAGATTTTCGAGGGGAAAAAATTAAAATCCTCTCGAAAATACTACTTTCTATTATTTTTTTTTTTTTTTTCCTACTCGATCACCTCGCATCCTAGTAGTTTTCTACCTTTCGATTCGCGTAAAAAAAAAAAAGAAAGAAAGAAAGAAAGAAAAAACGGAGCGAGGTTCATTTACGAACGATAGAATCGTAAGCCACGTTGATAAATAGCTCGCGGACGAGACAATGGCTGCGGCAGGAGCACGAGCTGCGGTCGACGCCGATGTTGTCTGCGGACAGAGACGCCGCGATGGATGCACCGGCTAGTCGGACGAGGATCCACACTTCGATGCATCGAGAGAGCAGGGAGACGAACAGAGAGAGAGAGGATTAGCGCGTCCAAGTTGGTGCACATTGCGCGCGTACGCGCGCAACAGAGAGAAATGGGAGCCGCGGGGGAGGAGGGGGCGAAGAGGGAGGAGGAGAAGGACGACATTGACCATAGCGAGAGAGCGCAGCACGAGACGAGAGTGCATCCAGGGGCCGTGCACACGTGCGGAAGGGGTAAACGCGCTGGTGCAACGCGCCCGTGTGCGTGGCACACGCACACCGGCGAAAATCTTGGTCCGTCGACGTATTAATTATTGCCGTGTCGCGTGTACAGAGGAGAGAGCTTGCACGCTTCTCTCCTCGTGCGTGCACCGACGCGAGCTATTCCGAGATCCGAATATACGATCGGGCCAAAGCATCCGCGTGGGGATCCGGGGCAGAAACGGTTTGACGAGTCTGATTTAACCGAGAGCCGAGAGTCTGAATTCGCTTATTTCCTCTTATTTTTTCGAAGATTGCGGACGATTTTGGTTACGGTGTTTGTTATAACATTGGATTTTTTTGGATTGTGCGAGGAAGAAATCGAAGCGAGTATCTTTTTGAGATGAAAAATCTTTCCTTTAAAAAATTTTTTTTTTCTTTTTCGTTATTAAAAGATACACATGCGATGTTAATTTATGCAATCTACTTTCCCATTTAAAAATATTTCGGAATAAATGGAAGACGGTTTTTCGGCGGTGGATGGGAAGAATTGGGTCAAGTTAAATCGTCCGAACCGGACGACTTCGAGAACAAAATTACTTACGGGTACAGCCCGATATTCGAAATAAAATTCTACTACCATCCCATGGAATAAATTTCATCTTCCCCGGGTATCGTTATCCCGGCGGACTGGTCCTCCTCCCCCTCCGGTTTTTCTGCGAGGCAACAACAAACTTTCGTAGATGCTACCGACTGGAAAAGAACGCGGAGGGGAAGGAGGAACAGGAAGGAGGGGATGGCTTGCCTGTATCGATCCTCCGATTCCTTCGCTAACAAAAAGGGCGAGAAGAAAAGTGGAACAAAAGTGGCAGCCTCGAAAAACGGTGGCCTTTTTCCCGAAAAAGTATCATCCTTCTTTTCGAGCGAGCGTCGATTCCGAGCGGGGACTGCGATCGAGAAATCTCGAGGAGGTGGAACGATGGAACACGGACGAATATACGGTACCGTGCAAAGGGGGAAGAAAAAAGGAAGAAAGGAAGAAAGAAAGAAAGGAAGGAGAGGGTATTAAAAAAAAAAAAAAAAAAAGGAAGGACGAAAAGGACGAGCAGTGCTCACCATGAAACGCTTTCCGTGGTGTTTCACCGAAGGCGACGGAGCCTCTAATTTTAATAATTGGATATAACCTTCCTCTCCTCGTGCCAGGGGCGTATCTTTTGCTGCGGAGCCAGACGTGTATACCGTATACACGTACACTCGCACCTGCCCTTTCTTCCTCCCTTTCAGTTCCACTCGTCTAGGTAGATGTTATACCTGCTCGCCGCAAGTACAGTCCTCCAATAAAGTTTCTGCCTGGGATCTTCCGCCCAGGCTACCCTGAGAACTGGTGTTTACAATAATTTCCCTCCAACCTTCCCTCGTAACCCGTTCTCCGACGAACACGCGGCACCATACCACGCGCATATCTCGTATACGTCATTATTCCTTCTTTTATCATCCAACGAATTACGGCCAAATCTATCCGTCCTGATGATGAAAATAATAAAAATAATTCAGAAAAGAGAATCAAACGTGTCATCTCAGAAGTTTAATTTGCATATCCATCGTTTATCGAGATTTCATCTTACACACACAGGCCTCGTTCGGAAGGAGTTAAATCGAGCATTGGGAGAGGAAGAGCTCGCGCGGGATCCCCCCTGCCATCATCGGTCACCAAGGTCAACTTCAACGAGTTCTTCCCTCTGTTTTTATTGAAATCGTCCCGCGAATAAACGTTCCACGACGCGATGACAAGCGAGGGAAAAGAAAAGAAGAAAAAAAAACAAGAAATAACGAGAGGAAGAGATAAAGAAAGAGAGGGAGAGAGAGTCGTGACAACTCGCACGACATGGCCGTTCATCGAGGCAAGGCGTCGCGTGTCTAGGGGCAATTCGATCATTTCTCGTCTGATGGACGTTAATTTTTGCACGTTTCCTCTCGCGATACGCGGCGATAACGTATCCTCCGTATTTCCTTTCCTGACCACCTCTTGCGAACGGAATGGAACGGTATGGAGTGAGGCGAGGCCGCTTCTTCTTCCTCCCCGGCTTGGATCGATCCACCACCGTGCAGGTACGGAAAAAAGGTCGTGTCTTTTTCAGGTAAGAGGTCGTTACCTATTGAGACAGCTTCAACGACCATCGACTTCCGTTTGAGGATTCACATGGCGCGCCCCGCTTTGTGTTGATCTCTTCATAAAGAACCAGAACGTAAGAGAGAGGATGGAGTAAGAAGAGAGAAAAGAAGGCATAAGAGGGGGGGAGAAAAAAAGAAGAAAAAGAAGAAAAAAAAGAATATGGGCGCATTGACGGTCACGAGGGAAACCTTTCTAATTGTCGTCGTTGCTTTTCAACGCACGCGATATTACGTGAGTCGCGTGTGTTGTGTGTCCTTTTCCCTTATATACGTAGACGAGAGAGAGAGAGAGAAAGAGAGAGAGTTGTTCTCCTCGTTCAATTACAAACGGAGGAACAAGGCTACGAGTGATTTCTAGGTTGATTCCAAGTTCTGCAGTAGGTTGTTGGATCAAAATCCAAGAAACTTCATTACTGACGGTTCGAGTTGCCGGATTGCAACTGGAGATCGAGGTTGCAACACTTCCAGTTAAACTCCGCAACCATCTTCTCCCGTAGGTTTGCGCCGCTTTGAGAGGCTGGAGGATGGCTGCTCTCGCCCTCTTTAACTGTCTCCCTTTGATTTGCCTTCGATTCCTTGGGGATAATGGAGGGGGATGGCAAGTTTTGGACAGCTGATTCTTCGACGGGGAATGGTGACACTTGAAAGCTTTCAGCTGATGGAAGGACGAAAAACTTGTTAAAAACGTGGCAGCCATTTGAACTTGAAACTATAATGCTACGAAGTATTTTTCTACGTCGTCCAAAATGAATATTTTACGTATTTCATATTTATATCATTTCATATACATATGCATTTTTATGCATTGACGTGTCATGTCTCCATTCCCTTTCTTTTGTTATTTTTGTACGCTTGTGCAAATTATACTTTGTTCTTCGTTTCTCATGATTGTTCAACACCACTAAACGTGATCCCAGAGAACGTGATTTTTCCAATGAATCATTTAATTTTATCAAATAAAGAGATTCGAGTTGATACGACTGGACAATTCGGAGTTTCCATATTTTTCGACGTGTCGATTCCAAAATTTCTTTGTCTTTTTTAATACGAAACGAGCACTCTCTTTGTAATACTTCCAGAAGAGTACTTTCTATTTCTCAAAAACTTGGCAAGTCTTAAGATTAACTTTTTCACTTCCATTGCGTTTCATTCTTTTGACAATCTTTCATTCATAAATTTTACTAATAAAATATCTTTTAAATAATTCTAATCGAATATTGAAAAAGAATCTTCGATTTTTAATATATTTTTCAGAAAAAATTATCACTAGACTAGACAAGATAAAATTTTTATGAACACGTTTTCAAAGAAATGGAGTTTAAACAGAGATTTAATTTATTCTTCAAACTTCATAATATATTTTTTCATTTCGTTTAATGATCTTTTACGTATCTTATGTGCAATTTATAATTTTTTATATTTAAATCTATATACAAATGCACGAACATTTATCTCAGATAATTTTACTATAATAAAATCCTATGCTGCTTTAGAAAGCACCCGATAATTTTAATTACCGTGTAATTAGTAAAAATGTAGAACTCCTCGGATAGAACTTGATTAAATATTGAAGAAGAAGAAGTTCAGGAAGGTCAAAAGAGAGAATCTAGAGAACTTAAAAGTGTCGTTTCTCGAGGAGCAGGCATCGTACGATAAAGAAACAAAGCGAGTTAACGTCGTCCTCTCTAAGCAACGGATACTCTCATCCATTATTCTAATTGGAACGTCTGCCCGTGTTGAAAGAGAAGAAACGGGATGATCGAAAGAGAGAGAGAGAGAGGAGAGAGGAGAAAGAAAAAAAAAGGGACGAGCACCAACGTAATTCTCGTGGACGTCTATCCACACGCCTACGATATCTCGGAACAAAGATGACGAAGGAGAGGAGTTCGAGCTGAAAAGAAACGGTCGTGTTAACGGTGAACGCGCGAGAGTGATGATGAGTCTCTGTTGCGCGTTTCGTCCCGTTGAAAAAGTGAAATCCTCTCTAATCTGCTAGTTCCACTCGAACCGTTGCGAGATGCAATTACGATTATTACCCTCGACGTCGCAACCCTGATGAAGTTTTCTGTTAAGTTTCAGCGGTTACAGAATCTACGCGTCTTGCTTCTTTATTCCTCGGACAGTTAGTTCGCTTAGTGACCGGAGAAAAAAGATTTTTCGAGATATTTAATTTCTATTAAATTTTCTCCTACTGTTAATGATCATTGACTGATATTAACGAATATCAATGTTTGAAACAATCTAATAGTAACTACTAAGATAATTTATCGATCCTTTCCTATCCTGTTTTGAACGGAATTACAAAAATTGTGGATTTTTTTTTAAAATAAAAGAAAAGAAAAGAGCGTAAATCGTCGATAAAAAATTTCCACCAACGAAAACGATAAGAGAAGGTCGAAAGAGATAAAATATTATTCGAATCTTCACGGATAATCCGAATAACGATTCTAAGTCTCTAAGTTTTTTTTACAAAAAATTTAAAAAAAAAAAGAAGAAAGAAAGAAAAAAACAGCGGTATCAAAGGAGAGATAGGAGAAGTGGAGGATGGATCTGTGACGTTCTCGTTCTAGAAAACGTGTCGGAGGTAGAGATAGAGGAGCGTTTTTCGGGATGACTCTTGTCGTCGACAGGAAGCGCAGCTGGTCCTCCGAGGGATTGGCCAGCTGTTGATGGAAGGTTTAGGTATGTCGGGCGTCGATCCACGGCCGTGAGAAAAGGACGGGCCAGGCGCTCGAGTGACTCGGTTCGAGCGAAGCCGAGGCCGACGAGGAAGACCTTCAGGGACGTGGAACAGGCTCCTTCCTTTCAACGGGAGACGGCCACCATTCCCAAGTGCAGGCTTTCGATACGATTCCGTCCTCGCTCGAACTTTCGAAAAATTCCGCGTGCCTCCGACGTATTCCATCCGCGTTCTCTTCGTCGAAATTAATAATAAATCGAGCTATTTTCTCTCTTTCTTCTTTCTCCTCCTCCAATTTTCTACTATCCCTTTCCTAAGGAAGATAAAATAATTTGTTTTCCCAACGATTATCGATAGCTAGGAAAAGTGGACGTAGTAAACGTTTGGTCGTTCGCACAAAGGAGAATCGAATTTCATCGATGATTCAATTGGACGGTACAATTGGCGCATTTACGAAGCGATGAAACGAATTATATCTGGGAGAGCCGGTGCCCGGTTCAGAAGATCCCAATCAACTGGCTCGAACGGGCAACATCCGGTGCACGCGCGACCTAGCAACAACCGTACAACACTGGGGCACGGGGCGAGAAACGAGCGAGCGAGCGAGCGAGCGAGCGAGCAGAATTTGAAAGAAACACGTTTCATTGAGCGGCCAGCCTGAATAATTCCCATTCACGGTGGCTTCGTTTCCCCCGGTCTGTGCAGTTTCTATTTCGCCAGGCCGCGATTCTACCCGACTTCTTTCATCCGCTCCTCTTTGTCCATCGCCTATC
>NW_006263534.1:1064999-1067322 GCF_000469605.1 Apis dorsata | reverse complement strand
TCTCTCTCCGCGCGCAAAACAACCGTCGTCGTATGAAAGAAACCTGCCCCCAGGAGGAGGAGGAGGAGGAGGAGGAGGAGGAGGAATCTTTCTATCGTCTATGAATTACGAACACGTCGTAGAACGATAATTCTTCGAATTCTTCCAACTGTAATCGTATATATATATTTTGTTAATTTTTCTAAAGGGGCATCCGTTGGTATTTATACAAAAATTATTCGACGTCCCTTTTCCATTCAATTTTTATTCCCTGCTAATTTGTATTTATATCTCGATTTCAATGTATACTTTTAATTAAAATATTTCGAACACGTTCAAACTATGGAAAAATAAGGAGTAGTGTATACGTAGATTTTTCAGATTCTTAAGATATCTCTCCGCTGCTAGAAGATTCTATTCGATTCAATGGAACGAAAGTATAGGGAAAGCTCCTTTCACAACAGGCCAATGGGTTAATAAATATTCGTAGACCGAATAATTCGACTCGATTTCGATTAACGCGCATTCAGAGGCAATTAGACGGATGGTAATCCGTAATTTCGCGGACAGTTTCGTGGCTTTCCATTTATTAAGTATTCCAGTCGAGTACGTAATGGCAATACCTATAAGACGTGGCGGTGTTCCCTTGTTCCCGCGATTACCGCACACCTGTCGCCGATTGCGCCTATCTGTGTAGAGAGGTTTACTTATGTAAATGCGCAGCGGGCACCCGTGAGACGAATGTGCGTTAGAACCGTGAGGTATCTGTCGTTCTCCTATCGTTCGCGCCTTCTTTAATATATAATCGCGACCTTCTTTTGTAATATTCAAATGGTAAACTCCCGTGACCTCCATTTTCATATATAATGGTCGAAAAGAAAAAAGAAAATAAATAAATACACACGGATGGAAATCATCATCTATGAAACTATCGAGTTAGAAATTAGTTTTGATTCAAAAAGATATAATATTCTTTTAATCTCGATATTAATCTTAATAAATAGAACAAATCTTTCCAAAAAGATGTTTCTAAACAATTAATATTTCTTCGAATACCAATTAAATAGTGAAAAAGAAAAAAGAAAATAAATAAATACACACGGATGGAAATCATCTATGGAACTATCGAGTTAGAAATTAGTTTTGATTTAAAAAGATATAATATCCTTTTAATATCGATATTAATCTTAATAAATCGAACAAATCTTTCCAAAAAGATGTTTCTAAACAATTAATGCTTCTTCGAATACCAATTAAATTAATCTCGATGAATTTCGATTCAATTTAGTCCCCCACACGTATCCTTTATATTTCACAATTCGTGTCCTCTGTTAATAAAATTTCCCAAATTGATCAGGCACGTATTTGAAACAAAAAAAAGATGCAAATCCCCTTTCCACCATCTCCCCTCCCCCTCGAGATTATTAAGAAACACAGAGAGAGATCGAAAAGATTAATTATCCCCTACTTATCTCGTTCGAACGTTCCTGACAGCGGTTGACACGGGATCGAGCTACCGTTGCGATCGTCGCACACCTGTCGCCGATTACGACGTTCACCGTCGCGGTTTATTTATGTAAACTTAGACTTAGAGAGAGAGAAAGGAGCGTTGGCCGAAGAGGGAAGGGGAAGGGTGAGAAAATCCACGATAATTCCCTCTTTTCTTACGCGAATATATATATATATATATCTATGCCCAACCGCGATTTGTTCGCCGATCAAACGATTACAAGTAGCCGCTTACCGTCCCGTAAATCTCTCGATGTCGAGGCGTTAAACGCTTCGATCTCGACCGACCTTAATACCAACCTATCGCCACCACGGAACGATATCGACGGGAACGACGCTCGAGGAGGCGAGGAACGATGTTTACCTCGGCTCGTTCGTTGAGTAACTAACACTTGGATACGTACGTTCAATCGCGTGAAAATTGTAGGAAGTGGAAACTAGGAGTGTGAACAATGGGGAGGGGTGTTTACGTTTTGAAATGCTAGAAGAGGAGGGGAGATGTGCCGAAATCAGGCGATTCGAATTCGCGTCTTTATTTTGGAAATAAATTTTCAAATTGTATTATATTTGGTATTATATTTTCTATTTGCCGATTTCTTTGAAGCGTAAGAATATATCTTTTAAAAGATACGTCGAAACAATTAATTAACGAACAATAATCGCGCGATTTACTTTTGAATACTTTTGAATACGTATCGTGTCATAATAGAATTGAATCCCATGTTTGGCCACGAGGTAACATTTCCCTCAACAACGAGTTCCTCGGTCCGAAAATGGAACAAATAAAGGGAGGAAAACGGACGTACACCATGCGGGATGCTTCAATGGACACGAG
>NW_006263534.1:1063447-1064759 GCF_000469605.1 Apis dorsata | reverse complement strand
AAAAAAAAAAAAAAAAAAAAAAAAAAAAAAGAACAGAAAATTTAGTAAAGAAGGTAGGGAGAGGGTAGACGCAGTGGGTTACCGTGACGATAAATGGCGTCAGAAAGCGCGAGAGAATCTATAAGAAGACCGGTTCGAAATCGTGATGCTCCATTGTTGCGCCCACGGGCGGGCAGGCCCTTTTCAGGTTGTTGCCGCGGCAACAGTAGGTTACGAGCGTAGGAGATGATCGGGAACATCTGTCCGGCCGAGAACGGTGGAATCAGGAGGGGGCCCAACGTGACCCAGAGGGAGAGACGCGACGCACCCACGCTTTCGTTTTGGACCGCGTCAGAGACACCGCGCGTCATACCTGTGGCGCAGCTGCACCGTGATTTCGATAGGCTTTTTTTTTTCAAATCCTCGCTGCACCTTGTCCACACACGTGGACCCATATCTTCCTCGATGGGGTATACATTGTCGTTTTATACGTGTTATATGGAGGGAGAGGGGGATATATATATATATAAACGTATATGGGAAAACGTTTCGGAATCGAGACGTTGAATTTTCAAAAGTTTCTCAGACTTTTCGAAAGTGGGAATCATGGTTCTCGTGATCTCGAGACGAGATCCCTAAAATTGCATTTCTAAGGGAAGGGAGAATTTCATTTTCATTCTAAAATTCCACTTCTGGAGGGGGGTGATTGTTCCTCGACGATGAATATTTCGATTCGGTCCCAAGTTTCCTCACTTTTGAAAATATTTTAAAGGAGAACGTAGTGGCAACCATTTCTTTCCTTTCTTCGAATATCTCGAAAGCTAAGAGTGGTTATACGTATTTAAAAATCATTAAAATCGTGAGCGTTCATTTTATTCAAACATTAAAGCGCATAAAATACACGTACGATATATTAAAGATACATTTCAAAAATCAAATCGATCAACTATTTTGTGAGAAATGATGCTTTTCAAAAAACAAAAAAGAAAAAAAAAAAAGAAAAAAATGGAGTCGATTCACCTTTCTCACGCGTCTCGTGCGTCAATTATAAGAAGAGAAAACGAGCGAGGCGAGAGACCGAGCTGGCATCGGAGAGCCAGAATCTCGTGGAAAACGGGACGCTCACCTTTAAAGTTCCTTCTTCGAGAGAAAAGTTCATCGAACCTGTGGGTCGGGCAGACGCGTTAAAGACTAGCTTACGCGGGTGCAGCGACATCAGCGACGCTTTTGCACGTTCGAGGGTTCCGAGGTGAAAAAGCGCGTTAAGCGAAAGGGTCGGCCAAGTGTTATTGAAAAAAACACGGCGGACTTTAACAAAGAGTTTCGTTCAGAG
>NW_006263534.1:1061383-1063277 GCF_000469605.1 Apis dorsata | reverse complement strand
AGGAAAGAAAAAGAATTAAAAGAAGAAAAAAAAAAAAGAAAAAGAAAAAAAAAAAAGAAAGGAGAAATTGGAAAATTTTCACCCTTCTTTCATCTCATGCGGTTCTTCGTTCGGTAAACGAACGACCATCGCGACAACGACGAGGAGGTTAAATGCACTTGGGCAATTATCGCGACGCCAAGTGCACGGTTACGAAGGATTAATAGATTAATTGGCTCGTTTGCTAATAACGCTTGTTCTTTCCTGCCCTTTGCCGACCCCCTCGACAACGTACGATCTTGATTAATTCGCTAGCTCAACCGTGTAGAATAGCTCCTCGTTAACTACTTGTTGTTGAACCGTAGATAGTAGATTCTTTTTTCTTTCTTTCTTTCTTTCTTTTCGAAACTTTATTCGCGAATGTTCCATTAGTATCGACACACGAATTGCAAAAGATACAACGACAACGTTTAAAACGGATAAAACACGGAGCACTATAAATAACTTTCGTCCCTCAACTCGATTCGTTCAACAATTGATTAGAATTGAAAATCGAGAAATCGAAAGAAATATAAATTATTTTTAACAATTTTTTCCCAAAGCTTCTCGCTGACATTCTTACATTTACCCATATCCTGCGCTATAATAAACGCTCGCGAATAAACGGGAGCGTGCTTATAAACATTTCCCTTCACATCGAAAGAAGATATCACCGTAGATTAATTCCCATCCACCCACGCGAACGCGAGCGTTACTCGCTTAATCAACCTCTCCTCCTCCTCCTCCTCCTCCTCCAGATAATATCTCGCGACCGTAGGTCAGTTTTCTCGATGGGTCATCGAGAGGAGGGGCGCCTCTCTAGGTGGAAAGCGCGCGCGGAGGGGACGAGGAAGGCGAGACGGAGAGCCGGTGAGTTAGAGAGAGAGAGAGAGGTTTGTCCCGCAACCGCAAGCGTCCCCATGGCCGGGCAGCGATTCGCTCGCTGAACCGCGCACGAAAGCGATTTCTCTGGAAACCGCAAGCGTGCAGGAGGGAGCGCTGTGACCGGGGAAGCGTGAGCGAGCGGGCGCTCGATCGTTTCGAAGTTTCGCCTGGAAAGGACTGAAAGCGCGCACACGAGGAAAAGGAGGAGGAGGAGGAGGAGGAGGAGGAGGAGGAGAGATCGACGTCCGTTCAACGTCCGTTTCACGCGTGCACAACACCGCTCTCCGCGCCTTAACATGGGTCGACACCACGGGTCGTAAATCATCGCCGCGGACCGCGCGGGTGAAAACGTCCCGCGCCACGGGTTTCAAATGATCGTTTAATCACGTGTCAATTAATAGCGCGACCCTTTTACGCGCGTGCGTCTAAAAAGAAGCGACTTTTGATGGCCGTTCCGCGGGGAGGAAGGGCGGTTATAAGTCACGGTCGCCGGCTCGTAAGAGGATTCTTCTTCCTCTTTTCAGAGACGTGACGGTTGGATGAATGGTCGTGGCAAAGAGAACGTGGCTTCGAATTTGTAGTAGTAGTAGTAGTAGTAGTACGGTGGAGGAGGAATTGGACTCGTCGCGAAAGAGGACGTAGTGCCTCTTTCCTCCTGCACGATGTGACGAGAGAAAACGTTTCGTGCGAAAGCGAGTCGTCAAACCGATTCGCCCGATTCAAGAATCTTTCTTTATTCGAGTTTAAAAACTCGAGAAGAAGAAGAAGAAGAAGAAAGGAAGTAGGCGACTATAATCGACTCGTCGATCGATACTTTGAATTATTATAAAGAAATTATTGAGAAATTGAGATGATAATCAACTTGATGATCGAAATATACGTTTTCCACGTATACGTTTTCGAAATTTCGAAAAGAAATCAATGTATCTAATGGTGGCAAACTCTGAAACGCAATCTCGCCCAGCACCGCGACGATTTTCACTGAAAGAAA
>NW_006263534.1:1043216-1061231 GCF_000469605.1 Apis dorsata | reverse complement strand
CGAACATCGAGGAGAATGTCGGCGGCTCGGCTGGCCGCCAGTTTCGCAAGCTGCTCGCGAGCGGAGATAAGCCGAGTCGCGTGCCAATCGCTTCCGCGTTTTGTACCGTTATTAAACGGCCATTCTTAAAAGGAGAAACTCGCCGCATTGTTTACGCGAAGTTTCAGAAGCCTTAAATCCTCTCCTTTCTTTTTCTTTCCATTCTTTCCATCGTCAATTATCTGCAAAATAAAATATTCTTTCGGGAGAGAGAAGTAACAACAATTGAAACCTGAGCGAGTGAGAGTAGAATGTAATTGTTATTTAATCGTTTAATCCGTTTAATTAAAGCTACGAGTTATTACGGAACATCGAGCGCGAAAGGATGAAGCGCAAGCTGTCGGCCCCCGACCATCTCGCCTCATAATTCCTTCTGCTTTTGACGCGAGGCTGAATTTAGTTGTCTCGCGACACGCCTCGGCCATCCACGCGCCCCTTCGCAACCCGACTAACGATTTATTTCTGTCTTCATCGCGAGAGAGATTGGCCAGGAACGCGACCTGTCGCGGAATTCGCGTGTCTTCCAAGACGCTCTTCTCTTTTTCTCTCTCTCTCCTTCCCTTCCATGAAACATGGTAGAGTCTTCCGGAAAAATAAATGAAATTCGACGAGAATGAATTTCCTTACGAAGATTCCTTGAACTAATGATCCGATTAATGATCTTGGACATGGATTCGATAAAGAGTCGATAGGAAATTTTAAAAAAAAGAAAACTTACATTTGAGAGTAAAACTTTTACAAAAATTTTACTACGATCGAGAACAACTTTCAGCGCCATACGCGGCAATTCTCAAGAGTTTAACGCTTTAAATAGCGTCAATATCGAAACTTCTCGACCTCGAGATTCTTTCGCTTATTCGTTATATTTCTGTCTATGCCTCTTTTCGATTCACCACTTTTCTTTTCCCGTTGAGGGATCGATGGTTGAAAGTCGGCAATTGTTTATCGGTTTCGATCGGGAACGGTATTATATACATGATAGACGGTGGTGGCCGCGTGAAAAATGTCACGCGAACAGCTTTCACTCGCCGTTCGCGAGGCGAAAAGAAGTGACGAAAAAATCCACGCGCCAGGGAAACTGGGGCGTGTGCGTATAATCAATCAGAATTATCAGTGGCGATCTCTTCTCGGGATCAACCTTGCTTTCGTTGCTCGCATTCCTGGCCTGCGAATAATCCACTAAGCGATGGAATTAGGTGGAAAAAAATTTAAAACGACAAAGTTATTTTGGGAAAAATCAAGTATTTCCATAAGAGAATTCGAGGATATCGAATTGCAATTTCAATCTATCTCCAAAAAGAAATTTATGGATCATAAGTGTTGGCGATTATTTTACGAAATCGAATTCGACGTAATATCATTTCGTTTCGAATACTTGATCCCATCGCTATGGGATTTTACTCGCAACGTAGTAACGCGTCGGTGAGCCAGATAACGAGTAAAGCACGCATCGCATCCGGCTTCGTACCGGAATAAAAATTTTTATTTCAGAAATACTACTTGCAATGAAAGTTAAACGCAGCCACGAATTCGAATTAATATCGAATATGAATATTTATTAACGTTCAAAACGAATAATAATGTTCGAAGTTTTCTCTCCTCAGTTTCATTCATCTCGAGCATCGCGTTCAAAAAAAAAAAAAAACAAGTATTTATTCGACACAACAATCGCCAATTTCCTAGAATAATATCTCCATTGACGAACACACAACCGACGCGAACGATCCACTAATAACTACGCGTGTACGTTTCAATATTTACAAATTGAGAGAGAGAGAGAGAGAAAAAGCAAGTTTACAGTTTATACGAAATACGTAATATCGCGCAACCGCGTTGGAAAGGTAATACAAATGTACGTCGATAGTGGAAAATCGAGCGACACGGTTATATCAAGGAGAAAGGACAGGCTACGTCCAAAGAGCCTTGAAGTTTGATGGAAAAGGCAGATTAACCCGGCTGACAAATTGATCGGCCTACGATATCCTGCGGTGAAAGAGGCGATGGTCACCCACACGAGAGTCAAGAAAACGCGAGAGAGGCGAAGGAGTGCAAAGGAAGCTTTCCACCCAGCTTTCCACCCGAAAAAACTTTGCCCATCCTGTCCTCTTCCTCCTTCTCCTCCTCTTCCTCCTCCTGTTCTTCTTTACCCGTTTCGAGGAAAATCTAAGGAGAAATGGAGAGGAAACGGTTCCAACTGCCGGAAGGATAAAATTAGATTCGCGGCTAGACTTTCGACAAGAAGTCGTAGAGTTGGTTTACAAGGTTCCTCGACCCCGTCCGTATTATATATATGTTTGTTCGTCGCGGTGTCTGCCAGGTTGACTGTTACACCCGCAAAATAAAGAGAACGAACGACTGTATATATACACGGTCGGGGAAACGTTTCGCCAACTGGTCGTGGCGAATCTCGAGGAAGAGAGTTCTTCTTAACGAGGCGAACGAAAGCCTTCGAAGGTTGGCGGGCTGAAGTGGCGGTTGAGCGATGATGAAATTACATAAACGGTCTGGTTCGATGGTCCTCGTGAAATGGCTCGCTTTATGCGCAATCGGAGAAAAAAGGAGAGAGAGGGAGAGGAAAAGAAAAGGAGAAATGCCATAGCGATTATTATTCCTTTCGACCAAGAGACCGAAGAGACATCGGCGAAATTTACAGTCCTGCTATTTCGTTCGAGAGAGGAGGATCGTCGCCGACCTCGATCGTGGACCATAGATTCCGCGGATGCTTGGGAATCGTGTGGAAAGAAGATGAAAGAAGAGGGAGGGGGAAGGTATGGAAAGAAAAAAGCGGATGAAAATTGGCCGGGAATCGATCGCGATCGATGACATTTAACGTGACATTTGACTAACCGCCTAACTGCGAAATTTCGCTCCTTCGAAGGGGGATCATTGCGGATCAAAGATCAATCTACTTTTCCCTGCCACGGTATTCATTAGCCCCTCTCCAACCGCGCCACGAGAACCAGATCGCAATTGGAAATTCAATTTCTCCCCTCCCTCTCTCGTCGTTCGCCCGTCACCCAGACGAATTAAACGGAGAAAGGACGGCCGTCCGCGGAAAGAATGCGATCGTCTTTCTGCAGAGCTCGATCGCTCTGATCGAAAAATAGCTTCGAGACTGAACACCCAAGAATCTTTGCTTATGTGTCTCTTGAATCGAGGAAACAACGTTTGAAACTAGAACAAAAATTTATAGAGTATTATTAAAATAACTTTTAACTTTAATATTTAAAAAAAAGAACAATGCTGTGTTATATTACTCCTTGTTTTCAGATACGTAGACCCCGATTTCCATGATACGTACCGTGTAACCCTTTAAAATATATCGATATAGAAGATTAGACATATTAAAAATTATCGAGCAAAATTGAAGCAAAAATGAAAAAAATATAATATTCATCATTTTACGATGGAATCGATTTATCTTCGCTCCAAAAAACTAGTTTCGATTAATTTCCCGGTTAGTCCATCGATCCAACGATATCCTTACACGTTCTGGGACAATGTTAACAACTTGCACCCGACAAAAAATTTATATCGGCTATAAAACAAACTTTTTTCTACCATATTTTCTTTTTTTTTTTTAAAGGGAAACGGGTAATTTATTTATCGGCTGACCAAACGCGCAACGTTCCTAGAACGGCAATTTATTAGGAACGAGAGGCCCACGCTGCACGCCGGTGCGTTCGCACGCTGCTGCCAGGTAGCAAGCGTGCGTCGTCGTCGTCGTCGTGCGTGCGTGCATTTGCGGGCACCCACACGTGGCCGGGTGCACGTGCAACTTCTGCGCCGCTTTGAAATTAATAATGGAGCGAGGATATACGCGGTCTGCGCACGGTCACACCGCGAGACCAGCCACCGTTCTACCGGCTGAGCGCGGCGAAAATCAGCCTCTGTTTTCGATCGTCGACGCGATACGCCTTGGATATGCCCGATTATTACTTTCGATGGATCGTTTCTTCCTAAATTATTTCCTTTACGTTAATTGTAATTCGTGTGATCAGAGATGTCACGCTTTTTGATCGTATACTCTTGGATACCGATTTATTAGTTTTAATTAGTGGAGATTTTTGCAATTCTTTTAAATTATCAACGTTAATCGTGATTCTGTTTTTTAAATGTCACGCCCTGTGGGTGTGGGTTTAAAATTGGGATTTTATAAAGAACGTATTTAGGACGGTTAAAAAAAGGTAACTATTAATAGTTTGAATTTACGATTTTGATCCGTACGCGGTGGAACTTATGGCAACAGATTTTATTAATTTAGAAAATTAGAAAGTGTGTTTAATATATAGCGGCCAGTTGGAAGTTGACTTGTTGCAATATCCGTTGATTTTATGGATTTATTGCTGATATTTATTTGATCACAAGGCCTAGAAATTTATAGAATAGAACGTAACTTACAAAGGATTATTTATAGAACGGTAAAATTGAATGTTTTGTAATTTTCTTAATGCATCTGGTGATACGTACGTATCCTGTTGGACACCGCCCAATTTTATTCCGTTTCATATTCAATCATTCAAAGAAACATGGAGTAATTTATTTACCAAGCAATAGCTACGAATTTTTTTTTTAAAAATTATTTAAAAATTACACTCGAGAATGCAAACATATTTTTGATATACAATACATTAACGATCTTCAATCTTCTTTTTTTAAAATTCCCCTGCAAGACTTCGATTTCCACGAATCGAATTTCAGAAATCAACCTTTTACTTTTAATTAAAACACCTTGTCTCCACAGCAACGTGGTAATGTCCACACTTCTTTTCTTTTTTTGTCCGTAAATAAGAAAATTGTCGGTGTTCATCGATACTTTGCCGAAAGAATGAATAAATAACGAGGATCCCTACGTCGATCGGGGTGACGTACCGACAGAGAAGCTCACGAGTGAATAAAACGGGAAATTATTAATACAGGCGCAGGTGAGGCCGCCTTTAAGAGCAGCCTCCTAATTGCACCGCAACTTCAAAGATACGAGTATAAACCGCCGAGAACTCGAGATACTTCTGTTCCAGGCATTCTAATTAAAAATTACGAGCCGTTTAACGGCGAGGACGACGAGACTTTCGCAAGCGTAGAGCGCGCGACACAATTTCGTTTCTTTTTTTTTTTTTTCCTTTTTCTCCAGAAAGAGATCGAGAGTTACTACTCGCAATCCAGTTTCTCTCCTCCGTCCACAGGATCCAAAGGATCCTGAAAACTCGCGGATTTCGCAATTCTCTCGATATCCAGCAATTTTATTTATTGCCTCCAACGAACTTTTGGCGAACCCTCCTCCACTTTTCTGGATTTCATCGGGTAACCTCCATCGGGGAGGACGGAGACTGGTTGTCTGCCTTTCCAGGGAGGGGGCAGGAAAGTGGTATAGTCGTCGAATGCCAGAAGCGAAGAAGGTCAGAAGAAATTTATTAAAGGTATATCATATGCGAAAGAACAAAAGTTGATCCGAACTATGTGTAAACACGATAATTTTTTGCGACGAAGTAACATCCCCTCTCTATTCGAGAGCGAAAGACCACCATTTTTATCACGTCAACGTAAAAACCGCGACGTAAAATCTTAGACAAAACTTATCTTAAACAAAACTTATAAACTTTGAACCTCGATGATAAAATTTCAAAGATATTAATAATTATTCAACCGAAGGCGCGAATAAAATAGGAAAAAAATTTGAGGTCGATCCCGAAGTTTCCCCTTTAAAAGAGCACTCGTGCTGCTGCGGCAGATTTATCGATCGAGCTCGACGCGGTTTCCCCGCGGGACTGGGAAAACACACGCTGGTCGGGAGGGAGGGGGGAAGGGGAAATAGGGGCAAAGATGAGGAACCTATATGCATCTCCGCTTTTTTACCGACACGCTATTTCTATTCCCATAACCGCTCGTAGGTAGGTAGGTAGTACACTCGAGGAGGAGAGGCGGGCCCGTGTCAAGTGTCTCGAGGTGGCTCGCGCCTCGCCTCGCCTCGCCTTTGACTCTCGTCGTTCGCTCGTCGAAACGTCGTCGATGAAAAAAGTGGACCGAGGGAGGAGGAGAGAAGCGGGAAGGAAATGTACACAGGTGGTTCTCTCGCGCACCTGTCTCGCTACGCGCACTCCACGGATTTATGGATTACCGGGAATGGAGAAAACATTTTTCCGTAAACACGGCTCGTACTCGTTACCAACCAACGTAGTATTTCTCTACAAATAAACGAAACGACAACATTGTTCACTGTTTATCCTATTCCCGTCCCGATGGATTGGCAAAGTTGCATTACATCATCTTGCCAAAAATTTTTAAATTTTCCAATATTTTTACATTACTTTCGATAAAGCTTTAATTTATTTTGTTGAGCGAACGAAACTTGAAGTTAAACTCAAAGTTTATAAGTTTTGTGTTTACTCTAAGATATCACGTTGCGGTTTTCGTGTTGACATGGTGACAAAAATGGTGGTGTCTTTCGTGTATACACCATCTTGTCAAAAATTTTTCAAATTTTCCAATATTTTTACATTACTTTCGATAAAGCTTTAATTTATTTCGTTGAACGAACGAAACTTGAAGTTAAACTCAAAGTTTATAAGTTTTGTTTACTCTAAGATATCATNTTGCGGTTTTCGTGTTGACATGGTGACAAAAATGGTGGTGTCTTTCGTGTATACACCATCTTGCCAAAAATTTTTCAAATTTTCCAATATTTTTACATTATATAAATCTTTAATTTATTTCGTTCAGCGAACGAAACTTGAAGTTAAACTCAAAGTTTATAAGTTTTGTGTTTACTCTAAGATATCACGTTGCGGTTTTTGTGTTGACATGGTAACAAAAATGGTGGTATCTTTCCTTCTCGAATAGAGAGGGGATGTTGTTTCAAAAAACTATCATATCCAAACAGATAGTTTGGATCCATCTCGTTCCAGATTTGAACTGGAATTTTTCATAAAATCGAGTCAATCGAATTTGTTGGCGAACGGTATCATCCGATGGCGGATAATTCAATGGAAAAGGCTGAGAAACGCGGTTCTATTATTAGCTAGGTTAGCGTCAAGTTTTTATCGAGTAGAGAATATAAGATGGAGCGAAATATAGGAAGAATTATCAGTCCGGAATAAGAATTTCTCCAAGCTCGTTTCTTTTAATCTCATCGGTTATAAGTTTAAGCCGTTTTTCAAGTTTCCAAGAGTTCTCGAAACGTTGCCGGCATAACGAATTAGTCGAGGTCAAGAACGAAATGGCGGCTGTGTCGAATTACCCAACGTGCACAGGGCGGGCTCGCTCCACCAAGCATAAATATCAATGAATAAAGATCGTGGACAGGGTTCCATAAATATTAACGGAACGTCGAACCCGGCTGGCTGGCCTCTGCTGTCGTGCAAGTCGGCCACAAAGCGTTAAATTGTGCGTCGTCGTGTCATAATTGTGAGTCGTTCTCGAGTTCTCCGTTCGAGGCGAATCTTACCTCGGGTAGCGTGATTGGGTTCGTAAAATTTTCAACCACCGTCCAAGGATTAACGGTACCTCGACACTGAATAGATCGATCTATTCTTCAACATGGTAATCCTTTGCTTACCTGAAACAAACAACGATTCATTGTGAATCATATTATCGTTTTACAAACGATCTTTCAAACGTTTGAATTAATTTAATAATAGTTTGCAAAATAATTTGGTCATAGGGCGAAACTTTGTTCCTTGGAAATTACGTATAATTAGGATTAATACTTTCGATTCGAATCATTAAACGATACTTATTATTGCATGGATGGAAAATTTTAAAAAAGTTGAAGAGAATCTAATGGAATTTATATAATGATGTTCTTCTAGAAAGCGTCTTTTGTTGAGGGTATAAATTGTTATTACCATTGTTACCATTGTTTAAAAATGTTAAAAATGAAAGTAGTTAAGAACTTTGGCTAATGACGGATAAACGGAAAAACCATTCTTCTTCCAATCCTCTTTGATTGCTCACCAAGTATCAGTTTGTAAATCGTAAAGAACGAAAAGAACTTTAAACAAATCTCCTTCTATCTTTCTATCTAGATATTGCAAAATTAATTTTCGTAGAAACTTGGTGTTTAGAAATAGAGAACGGAATTTTCGCGTCGAATTTTTAATCATAAAATTATCGCGTATCTGTAATTAATTTTCCTTTTAAAGATTCGACGAGATTTCAACGCTTAACATGGTCGCGGTTAACTATCGCAAGGTAGAAATCGCACGCGATCGCTGGTGTTTACCCAAAGGAAGGAAGCCGTACGAGAGAGCCGTGAGTCATTTACCCGGAGGATCGTGCTCGCATATTTACATGCGAGCGCGACAATAAGGTGGGATATGAAAGGTGTTCCAAATGCAGCGGGCACGGGAGCACGACAGACACAAAGGAAAAAAGACGTTCTCCTGTGAACGGATTCGTGCTTCGAGGCACACAGGTGACACGATATACCGGGTGCTCGTTTAATATTTACCACCAATCATATTTCACGTCCAATTGCCACATCATTCCTGCTCTTTTATTACGTTCTATCTTTAATCTCTGAAAATCTCCTTTCATAATTTATACGGATCAAAAATTATTCATAAATATAGTTCCATAATATAGTTTCCAAAATTATCACTCGTCGAATTATTTGCTTTTATAATTATTTTATAATATTGGAACTTGTTTTGCAATACGTAACAATCTTTCACAACAATATCAAAAACAGACATTTCATACATGTACAGCGTAGAATTTTCATAGAAAAATTCAATTTCAAACTATCGAATCGCTTCAACAAGTAAATAGTTGGAACCTGTTAAAGCTTTTCAACCATCTTCTGAAACAAGCGTCGAGACGACAGGATGGCAACGAAGCAACAACACAGTAGAAATCCTTTTCAGCAACTTTCAACTTGGCAACACAATGCCAAAAGCAGAACTAAAGGGTAGAACACCCAGTATAACAAGAATCTCGAGCAAACACGGACGATCGCCTCGCCTTTTTTAGTTGTATACGTGCTTTAATTTTTTTTCTTCTTTTTTTTTTTTTAATTCCTCAACCCTTTTGTGAAACTTCAGCGTTTGAACGGGCGATGAATAACTATCGAGGCTCGTGGAAAAACAGGCTTTTTCGAAACTGACATTCAAGAAAGGAGGACGTACAATAGGGGAGTTACGCTAGGTCTCTTCCATTCTTTTTTATTTCGCAATTGTAATTCTGCGATAATGCACGCCTTTCTGACCTGTTCCTAGACAGAAACGTTCATCTTCTTCGAATCTCGCTCCGATATATTCTTTCTCGTTAGGTGTGGAAGGAAAGTCAACAAGCTGAGGAGGAGGGAACTTCTGTATATTTTTCCTGGAATAACTGGATTTCTCAATATTATCTGGCAAAATTTACAGTCCGTCCTTTCCAACCATATGTGAAAGTTCCGCTATTTGAGAAAAGCTTAAGAAAAAGAAAAAAAAGGGACAGGATGACTCTAAAATTAACCTCGTCGGTCAACGAGGCCTGCAACTGTAAATCAAAACTATAAACTTCCCAGAAATTTTGTATTGTTTGCGATTATACCTCTGAATTCGGAGAAGGTTAACACGGCAGCTTTGCAAATTGAAAATTACCCATAGAAATGAAAGTTTTATCGGTGTTGTCTTTACAATTGTTGTTAATCGACTGTTATTATCGTTATCCCTTTCTCTCTACATATATATGTGCCCAAAATTCTTGAAGTTTCATCATTTAGAAACCATTTTCTACAAAAAAAGGAATAAATCAGAATAAATGGAAAATGTATCAACGAAACTTATCAATAACTGTAAAAATATAAACTTCTTAAAAAACTTTTATATATTATCTACGATTTTTATTATTTTATCTTTGCAATTTTTAATTTAGAAAAAAAAAAAAGTTACATTCCTTCAAAAATTACCTGCAGCAAGCGAAACTTTTATTACGTTGGTGGCTCTTCACAACTGTCCCATTAAATATTATCTCTTTGTCTCACTGTTAGAATTTTTCATGGACAGGCGGGCAGATTTGAATTTTATGAATTTTTCTTCCCGTTCCGTTATTATATTGCTCATTCTCAAACTTCGATACGAAATCTCTGCAACTCAGAGATTCCATTTCTACTTTTGAGATTCAAGTTGCTCGACGATAGGAAAATTTTAACGAACGGTCAAAGAAAAAGGAGAACACAAAAACTTTTCCCCTCCATTTTCGTTTCGTTTCGTTCTTCTTTCGCAGCACGGTTTTCGATCATCGACCATCGAATTTCGTCGATCTACGGAACAAGGAATACGCCTCGATATTCCGATACAAACGCGAAAGAGATAGCGAACTCGAGAACTAGAGAGAGAGAGAGAGGAGAGAGAGAGAAGGTGCATCTCGAAGGTCGGTGCAACGCGACAGAGATCTGGCTGCATAAATACACGTAGGTCGAACCAGTTGGCGTCTAGACGCGCGTGTTCTAGAAACAAACACCTCAAAGTTATTCCGGACGATCTGAAGCAAAGGTTAAGGCCTCGAGTTCGATAGCCTCGCGACGACGAGAGGATAGTCGCCGAATCGATTCGCTCTTAGCCTCTCCTCTCGCGAGGAGTCCTCCTGCTAACGAGTCCTCCTCCTCCTCCTCCCTCCTCTCCTCCGCCACTCGACGACGAGTGAAGGGAACGACTGTAAACACGCGGGAGCAACGTAACGAGTTTCTAAAATTAAAGAGACGATACACTCGGCCATGACGTCTCGTCTCGATTAAAGGAGAGTGGATGCGAACGCCACTACGAGTCGATCGATTTTAGCCTGATTTTCGAATTTCAAGGTTTCCACGATGTTGAAATGTTTTCTTGATCAATCGGTGAAATGTGTTGCGAACGCGTTTAAGTATAATGGTTTAAGTACAAGGAATATTCGAAATTGAAAAATTGTGAGAGAAGGTATCGATGAAACTATTCTTTTTTTTCTTTTTTGCTACTCTTTCGAGATTTCATGTGAAAATTATATTTCGTTGTATACGATCTTGTCAAAATATTGTTCAATACAGCGTTGTCCTTTGTTTCTGAGAAGATACATTACAAAAATAATTAATTTCAAAGTTTTCGTTTCTGTTAGAAATTTTTGTTCTCCGATCATTTCCGCTATCCTATCTCTTTGATTGGACGATTTTATCTGAGATTTTTATTTTCTCGTTAAAGTTTTATATAAATTTTACGTAAAACACTTCGAATTTTCATTATAACAGTAATATTCTGATCACGTTCCTGCAATCCAGAACGTAATCTGTAGAACCTATAGTACGATAATCATTCCACCCTTCTCGTATAAAAGAAAAAAAGAAAAAAATTGAAAAAATTCAGGACAAAACGGGACGCAACGACAAACGCGCTGTAACTAGATACAGCAAAAAGCAAAGGGGGAGGGGAAATGCAGTCCAGTCCATCCGCGGACCCAAACCACCGAACAAACCAGAATCTCGAACGCGCGAAACGCGCGAGCAATGCACAGAAAGCATTCGAGGTTCGCCTCGCAAACCGATTCGCTAAGCAAAATTTTCACCGCGAATTCGAAAGCACCGCGGCTTGATCCGGTAGCTCTCTCGTCGAGGACAAAACTCGAAACGCGAAATTGCGTTCGGATTATTACCCCCCCTCTTCCCTCTTATCCAAGGGGCCAACCGATCGACGGGGCAAGCGCCGTCGGTTTTCCATCTTTAATGGGCCGTGACGGCCGTGATTACGAGCGGTTTCACGCGTGGCCACCGTGAAATTTCCACGCTCGAGCGGTGGAATGCGTGTGTGCGGCCGTTGCTGTTGACAGAAACGAAAGGTGCGCGTGATCGAAAAGGGAGAGGAGGAGGAGGAGGAGGAGGGATGGAGGGGAATCGATGAATCCGCGATTCCCGCATCTAAGGACGTTACCTAGCCTTGCCTCGTTTCGAGCAGAGAGCCCCTCCCTCTACCCTCCACCCGCGTGAAATGGAAACTCGGGGGAAGGGGCGCCGGGTTGCGTGAGTCAAGCGCGTATAAGAGAGCGCGGATTTTTCTATCGTGGAAAATTCTTCGCAATCGATGATGGGATCATCGAAGGCCGAACGATTACGAGATATATCGATTACTATTTCTTATTATCTCCTCTTTTGAAATCGAGGTTGAGAAAGGGGAGAGGGGAAGGATGGGGTTGATGATGGAACCAGCCAATTGCTGAAATATGAAGAATCAATCGTAGGGAGGACACGATCAAAGCATGCCTTCGTCCGTTTCTTTGCATCTTGTTGCGTCATTCGGTCCGTCGAACGGGAACGACACACAGGTATGACGATATCTGTTAAAAAATACGTAAAGAAATGGGAAGGAATTGCGAAAGTATCGTATATTTCGACGAATTTAAGTTTCGATCGTGTCGAAAGCGTGTCATATTTTGAGTAGAGCCTATCTTTGTTAATTTTTTTCTGCTCGTCGCGTCATTAGATCAAACATAACTGCATTCCACGAGAAAATATATATATACATTTATATGAATTGAAAATCTCGAAAAGAAAAAGAAAAAAGGAAAAAATATATTCCTCCTCGTCTCTAATTTTCGCATCATCCCCCCATTATACCACCCATCTTAAAATACCCCGAGTGCATCAATCCACGGGTAGAACGTCTGGATATATATATATATACATATATATTTCCACTCGAGAAGTTCTGCAACGCTTCTTAGAGGCCCGAACCGTTTCACCTTTAATCGAATTAAACGTCGAGACGTTCCCTCCCCGGGCTATATTTAAGCCAAATGCACGAATTAGTACGCGCGCCCGTCTGCGTGCAATTTGCATTTGCGGCGTACGTACACTCCTCTCCTGTTATCCGCTCCGCGTGCGTTTTCACAGGCGTTTACACAAACCTCGCCTCGAAGCGAGAGCGAGCGAGCGAGAGAGCGATAGATAGATAGATAGATAGATAGATAGAGAGAGAGAGAGAGACGTGCACACGCGTCCTTGTGTCGTTAACACGATTAGAAGTTGCCCAACGGCTGCGTGTGAGCGTGCCTATATTATCCGGCGACGCCAAGTAAGTCTCTCTCCCGTGCGCTCTCTTGCAAAATCGTCAAGTCCACCTCCGTAAAAAGCGTGGCGCGAAAACGCTCGCGACACCGCCAGCGTAATATAGCCTCCTCTCTGCCTCCCTCCATTTTTCTCCTCTCCTCTCGCGTGTTCCTCTCCCAGTTGGGAGAGAAACAGAGAGAGAAGGCGAGATCGGTGACGGCGACCAAGTGTGGCCTTCGACGCGTTCTACCCAGTAGAGGAGGAGATAGCGGTCAATTTTTCGGCCACGCAGGTGGAGGAGAAGAAGGAAATGGCGATTCTTTTTTCGAATCTTCGCGCCATTTTTCCCCGAACGAGAAGACGGACGCGGGATCTCCGCGTGGCGCTCGATTTATTATTCGCGGACGGTTGGAAAGTAAAGGTTGCCCCGTTTTGCGCGCCTTGCCTCGTTATTTTCACTGTTGTTCCACTAACTTGAAGCGAAATTGGCGCGCAATTGCGCGAGAGGCTGTGGCGCGTAACGAAATTATTTATAATCTAGGCCGTTTTAGGACGTTGACACAAGTGTGAGATTGTTGGAAATCGGTCGGATTTGTGACAAATGTTGGGTTAAAATAGATAATAGATTGTTTATTCTTGTTATGGGGAATTTCGTTGGGAGAATTTTTATTTTAGTTATCTTCTTGGGGAAAATAATAAAAAACGTTATGACGGTGAGAAATTTTTCTTTCCGAAGTTAATCAATTTTCAAGTCAATTTTTTGTTTAAACTTGTTAAACTGTTTATTCGAGTTACTTATTACGAACACCTGAAACAATTTGAACGGGATCGATTCTCACCCGTTGGGATGCATTAGGGGCCTTGAATACGGGCGATAAATAACATTTTGTAAGCAGAGCTCGTGCCAAATTTTGCATTCGGTACATTGCCAAATTTTACGAGAATTCCGGAATACTTGACCTCCGAGCACGCACCCGCTCTCACGTGTTCCAATGTTGAAACAGAAATCCAATTGTGCTCCAAATTTAGTCGCTGATTTGATTCGGCCAAAGTTGTTCCTTCGGTCACGTATTCCTCAACGCTCAACCTTTCTATCGTTATTTCTAAATCCCTCCGTGATCAAGAACAGGGTTAACCAAACAAACTCAAGGCTACAAAGACCTCATTAGCTTACCTCCAGCGGCTCTCAACGGCTTTATACCGTTTCCCGTATCCTTTGTATTAATAGCTAAATACTTCATAAAGTAGGGATTAACTGTTTTGTCAAACATGTTCAAACTATATAACGAAATCTTTTTAATAATACTTTGTATTCTTTCAATATAAATCACGAAACATGAATCGATATAAATGAAAATTCGTAAAAACACAGAGAAATATTCAAATTGTTCATATCAATAGATAACAGCAATATAAAATTAGCAAGTTAGTTTGAGATTTCGTGATATTCAAATTCACGTGCCAAAAAATGAAACAAAACCTTGCGAATGTTAATCAATGCCAATGTCACAAAATCTTAGTACCAACTTCCTTACCAAATTCCTCCAAAATTCTCTCTAAAAAACGTGAAGCGTGAGTAACCACTGATTTAATCTTCGAAACCGTGGCTCGATCATCGCCTAATCCCGTGGAAACACGAGCGATTGAGAGAGCACTCGTTCCCGATTTCTTCCGGGTCTCGTTACGCAATACAAAGGGGCGGCCAGAAGAAACCGAGAATTGCGTGGACAACGCGGTAGACACGACCTCGGTAGACAACAACTCTCAGGTGAGAGAGGACAGAAAAGTTGGTCGGAAAAGCGTGAGAATATTTATAGCATTGACTCATTACGGAGTGACGGATCGCGGTGTCGCGCGCGAGTTGCAAGTAAGCCAGCCAATGAATGAGCCACGGTGCAAGGACGCGATCGGCTCGCAACGAATCGAACGTGCGCCCCAGACTCTCCGCTCTCTTTCCCTCTGTCGCCTTTTCTTTTTTTCCTTTTTTTCTTCTTTTTTTCTCTTTTCCCTCTTCCTTTTCATTCCAACGCCGTTAATGACAAATTAAGGCGATCGCCAACCTCTTACTCGCGACCCATATCGTATGAACGCTGCTCCACTCGAACTACGGTTCGATCGAGATCGTGGCCGGATTCGTAGTTGGATTCGAGAATTTGCGTCGATGAAATTCCGCTTGGCATCGATTATAACTGGTGGGGAGGGGAAGAGGTGAGTCGATAGGATGAGTTTCTAATTTCGAAGTTATTTCTTTCTTTTTTATTTTTTAGTGATCGAGGAACGAAAGTTAAAATCTTTGTGAAGATCGATGTTAGAATATTTTAATATAATGTGAGGTATTGGAAATTATTTGTTTCAGAGGGTTGCAATAGCGATCCCTCGATCTTATTGTAAAGTATTAGAGTAAGTATTAATTGTGACAAGAATAATAATTTTTGGGTCACCGATTTAATTAATAGATTGTATTCGATCACACGCATACCTGTTCATTTTTAATTTATATATTTATATTTATTGTATATCGGGAAACGATAAGTTTTCGAAGCGAATTCGAACGTCAATTTCGCTATATAATTACCCTCTTTATAATTTCTACCTATTATATTATTTATTTTATATTACATTTATATTACAGCCCACAATGTATCTCTATTTATTCATTTACGAGTGCATAATTTCACTTGGCCAATCCACTTGGCTCCTACACGTGCGATTTATAATATCCTCCTATGGATCCTTTGTTCGATTCGGGAAACGGGATCGCCGCTGTTTCACCTGGCCTGGTGAATAAAAATCGTGGATTTCTCGCGGTGATCGAGATCGCGTGCATACGAAACGATATATATCCTACGGTCGATCGCCCACGAAACGATCAATTCACGCAGTAAACAGAGAAACTTGTATATAAGAACGCGACACAGGTTTGCGACTGGTATCGATCGGTTACGCGACGTGACATGGTTGGCGGGTTGGTATTTAGGAAAGGCCAATCGACCAATGTCACAACCCGTTTGAAAGGCGCTAGGAATCGATAAGGCACAGGTGGTGATCGATCTCTCGTTTTCTTCCTTTCCACAGCCGATCTCTTTGGATCATGGGCGACAAAGGTTGCGACGATTGTGCACGCCAACAATTGACTGTCTCGCGATCAAGGATCGTTATAAATATTGATTATCAATCGGCAACAACTCGTTGGAAAATCGACAAAGGAGCGTTAATATCGATGGAGAGTGTACGATTGGATGGTCTGGATCGAACGATCCTCTTCTTCTCTCTCTCTTTCTCTTTAGGTCGATTCTTCTTCTTCTTCTTCTTCTTCGTTTGTCGTGAAAGTATGATTGAATATTAGGTGGATTAAGCGAAGGTCGATTGATTTGAAGAATAATAAACTCATTTCGTATTCAAAATTTTTATGAGAGAGAAACTCGAAAAAGTATTTAAATAATCTTATTATATAAGAGACGAATTTTTACGAATTTAAAATAGTAACGAGCCAATTCTTTATTTATCAAAATTATAAAAAAATGCTAGATTTTGGATAACTGCAATAAGTCGAAATCTCGAGTCGTTGAAGGAAATAATTTCAAAATTTGGTGAATGCAAAATCGATAAGATTCCAATCCATGACAAATATGCCGAGTATTATTGCTTAGTATTAATTATTCCACTAGTCGATATTTCATCAAATAATTAATCAAGAAAGATCGATCCATTTCTTAACAACGTCGAATATAACATTATCTCTTTTTTGCATTGTGCAAATTTTGATCGTTTGCCTTTTACTCGCGATTGAAATCGGGCCGAAATCGACCGATTAAAACGAAACCAAAAATTGTAATGCCGATGTAAATCATCCTCGACGGATTTTCACAAAAGTGCACTGCTAATTGAAGATAACTCGTTGATCACGATTGACCGAGGTCAGTTACACGTTGACCAGCTTTCACTCGTGGCCATCGGCGCGATGAATCGGCGCGACGGCCATTGTGCCTTCGAGGAAAAACGGGAATAATAGCCGCGAACGACGCGTTTTTCCCTTAATCGCCGAGAGATGTAACAGTCGAGATTATCCAGAGATCGATTCGATGAATTATTGGAAAGACATTGCCTCGTTAGATTCGCTCATTCGATTCGAGGATACGTGGTGATTTCACGCGACTTTTCATCCGTGGATGGTACAAATATATATACGGTATTGGAACAAAAATAATTCATTTTCACCGTGGTAGAACGAGATGTACACACGCGACGGCAGGATGCATGTATTTCACGAAGAAACCACGAAGATTATGATATGGTTAACTTGCTCGAGTAACGGTTGCTCGCTATTAACTCGATGCATAACGCTTGGCAAAACAAGAGAATACGCAAACTCTCCGACTGATTTATAATTTAAAAATATTGCATATGGAAAATAGTAGCTGTACGCACAATCTTACGAATATTATCTTTCCCATAAGGAATGTGGATTAATTCGATTGTAAGAATAAATTAAAAAATAGATCAATTATCCCGTTAAAATAAGAGAATTCCGTTAGTGGATTTCTCAACCTTCTTCGAATTGCGATCCTCTTTCATAACATTCAAATAACACGTGAAGAATTATCCTTATAAAATCGTTTTCGTTCTCCAAAAAATTGTTTAATAATTACAAAATAATTGGGATAATGTTATAGTTGAGCATTCGAAGAAGACAATCTGCGCAACGTACACACGCGCACCTCAAGCCTTTCGATTCGCAAGGAAGAAGGGACAACAGTTAACCGCGTTTCCCATGGACACGGGTCTCAACCCTGTTCTCCGAGTTAACCCCGTGTTGATTTGAAAACGTGGCGGTTTTTCGGTGGAACCGGTGGAACCGGTTTAGATGCCGGTAGAAAAGCCCTCGGGGCCTTGCTTCGTAACCGCGTTACCCCCTTCTTCGAATGGCGAAAGGCGACTTTTGTTTCGACGTGGTTGCATCCATTCGACAAAGAAATATTCGAGAA
>NW_006263534.1:1034904-1043041 GCF_000469605.1 Apis dorsata | reverse complement strand
TTTTTTTTTTTTTTTTTTTTTTTCTTTCTCTCTTCCCCGATTATATCTTCGAAGAGATCGAAGCTCGTAAAATCCTCCTCTTATTACTACGTGTGCGTGTACATGCATTACGTCTTTGTTGAAACATTATTGGTGCAAGTAATGCATAATTGATCGTAATTGATGGAACCATTTTTATATAGAAGTGAATAATTGTAATGAGAAGAAAGTAAGGGATATGGGGATGGTTCGAAAGGGACGAGAGGGAATTAACTGTTTATTGTATCGAGATTCTTTTTCGAACGAAACAGATGTCTGGATAAATGCTCGGTGGATGAGTCATGCGTAATTTATGGTATTTATCGGAGAAGCTATCTTTGTTTCGAGAAAGATAACGAAACGGGGAGGTAAGTCCTTTGAAACGCAAAAATGTTTCAAATAAAAGTAACGTGGTGTTAATACGATACTTTAACGGAAAATTTTCTTTTTCTTTCTTCAAAGAATAATAATCTCGAATACATATATAATCTACTTTACACTTGCACGTGTAATTCCAAATATTCTTTCAAATCGCGTCACAAATAACAATTCAATCGACCAATCGTGACGCGTCTTTTTAACAAGCTTCTTTCTCCAATCCCGCAGACAAATGCTCCAAGATTCGATCGTAATACAAGCGTCAAACTCCATCGTTCGAACCAAACTGGGACAACAACACCGTAGAAATTGCAGCCGCGTGGGCACCGGAAACAATTTTCTATCCAGTTGCTGCTGGACCACCGCCAATGGCATCCTCCCCCTCCTTCGCCCGGGTTCCGGTTACTTTTCGTTTCGTAACGAACCACTTGATTACGCTTCCCCCGATTAGAGAGCGGAGATGTTGGCGCGGATCTCGGAGCGAAAGAGAAAAGAGGGTCGATTCCGTACCCTCCCTCTCGTGTCACAGACGTTGTTATTCCACTCCATAAACTACTCTTCGAGTTTAATAACGCCTCTAGCACCCTTGTCCCGATTTTCGTGCCTTCTCGATACACCGACGACAAAGATTAATTAATCCGCCGCAAAGAGAGAGAGGCGTCTTCTTCCCTTCTCTTTCCTCCTTTTCCATTCTCACCCTCGATTCAAACGAAAAAAAAGAAGAAGAAGAAGAAGAAGAAGAGGCATCGAAAGGGAATGCAATTTTGTTTTTTCCCAATACTCTACGATTGACTTTTCCTTCTGAATGAAGAGAAGTGAGACTTTTCTTTTTCTTCCCTTTCGAAAATTTTTGGTGAAAAATTCCTTATTTCGTGGACGAATCACTGGTAATACTCGTTGATGAATTAGCTTTCGAATCACGTGCGCGCGGCTTCGAGCCTCGAAGACTTCGACAAATCTTTGGTTTATTCTATTGCATTATTAATAGGATGTGGCGAAGCAAGCTTGACCATCTGCGTCGAGACGGCAGACGGGGAGGGAGGGGGGAAGGAGGGGTGGATCGCGCGTCTTACGTAACGCCTTTAAGGAAATTTCCCTTAAAGGGAGACTTGCGGCGGTAAAGGACGGCAGGAGAAGGTCGCTGTTAAAGGGACAGTTTGACCGTGAGGTTAAAGAAGGGTCTCCCGGAATGACCCTGGCATTGTTTCCTCGCAACAGGGTCTTCTGTCTGTCCGTCTGTCTCGGAATGTTCTGCACGGGTACAACTGTTCTTAGCAACCTTGATCCTTCCAGGAATTTTAATTTCCATTTTATTCCTGGAGATTAAAGCCTCTATCCCTTTTCCCATCCATATCTTCGCNTTTCGAAAATTCTCGAAAAGAATATCTACTTTGTTTCAGGGGATCGANGAGAGAGAGAGAGAGAGAAGCTCTACTTTTGCCCTTTCCTTTATCTTCGTCCTCTTTGATCTCGAAAAAGGAGGTAAAAGCTGTTCCCCGATAATCGTAAGAAATACAATTTCTTCCTCGTTGTTTCTAAGCAGGCTAAGAGGCTTTCGTTCTTTATTTTCACCTCCTCTCGTTTTTGCCTCTTCCAACGTCCCTTTTCGGTTTCAGAAAATTTTCACAAAGTGACGAATTTTGGTAACGTACGAAATCTATTTTATTTTCAAGAGATTAAGACGCGTTTCATCGATACCCTTCTTTCAAATTTCGCGAAAGGAGAGATTTTTTAATATCGTTGTTAATAAGCCTCAAATTTTGTTCGAATGGATTAGAAGGGAGGAGGAACGTGAGAATGGGCGAATCGAAGGAGTCGTTTAGAGTTGGCCGCAAACGAAGCCAATGGTGAGACGATTGTTTCGAGTGTGAAAGGAAATGACGAGGAGACACGGAGGAGAATAATGGTTCGCGGGAAGGAATTTTCTTTTCGTTCCTCTCCATTGTGAACTTCGAAAAACCTTAGTATTCCACGCGTTTCCTTCTATACACGTGTGTATATACCTTTATCTAACTAATTCCACGTCCTATTCCCGTTTCCTGAAATTCTTATTCAACTGCTATTGGGTTTGTTTCTATAGAAAGGCAATCAGTAGCGATGGGAATGAAATTTTCTTCCATTGTCGATCGTCACGAGAAAAAACCAAACGAATCCAAGTATCAAAGAAAAAGAAAAAAAATAGCGAAAAGATTAGAATTTTCTCGAAGAAGTTTTTATACCAAGCAATCGATTTATTTTGTGGAAAAAAAGAAAAAAAAAAAAAGAAGAAATATTCCTGGATCCAGATCGATCCTTTCGCCTTCCCAACTAGAACGTCACGGGGGAAAGAATTGGCTGGCATTCTTGTACGGTGCCGTGGAGACCATAAATACGTCGCGGCTAATTATCGGTTAATCAGCGTGAACGAGAACGGCAATGAGAGGCGAGAGATTGAAGGAAGGATCGAATAAAGGAGTGAAAAATGTTATTATTTCTCTACGAACGGAACGAGAAATAAGAATCGAAAGATGGAAAAAATATAACAAATCCCTATCATATCATATTTAATTTCTCTCCTCAAAATTAACGTATCAATTTCCGTTTTCGATTTCTCGAACAGCTCAATTTTTCGACGAATCTTGAAGAAATGAAAGAAATCGAGGGAGACAGATACGCAATCGAGTGAGAAATAATAACAGAATGAAAGATAAACCAATCTGATGAGCAATCATTCAATTTCCGATCTCTCGTCTCTAAAATTAAAAAGAATATTGAAAACAAAAAGTTTTCATCGATTCTCTCACTCATAAATCGATCTATTCGATGAAGGGGGGGGGGGGGGGAATCGTTGGATCAGAAATAGCGAGAGAGACGAAAATAAATTTACGAGACAAAGAGAGAAGTTTATTAACGATTATCCGCAATGAATCCGGCCGGTTGAATAGTTGTTTTTGTCGGTTGGATAGTTAACAAAAATCGGTGGCATATTATGTAGGCACAGGCGGCCGCGTGAACACGCAGGAAGGCGGGCAAGTGGCAAACAGGTTTTCCTCGTCCGCATCGCGGCGCTATCTCACGACCGCGTGTCCGATTCAATTAGCCGGCGTACAATTAACGGTCGAGATATCGAATCAAGCGTCAAGTTAAACGATCCCTCCCGTTCTTCGAATGAACGATCATCGAATGCGAGGAATCGCTTAGGAATTATCGGTAGTGATTTTTCAACCGACAACCGTTCAACCGATTAATAAACACGGTCTAAAATTTCTAACGTAAACGATATTTCACGTTGGTTTTTGTTTTCTTTTTTTACGTCGTTACAAAACACGATCTTTTCTACTTTTTTTTAACGTTCTAATAATTCTTTAATTCAGAAATTCGTCAACGATTATTCCGATAACCGTTGATGCGTAAAAAAAAAAAAACCTCGTTTCTCCGCCTCGTTTATTATAACCAAGAAATCGACCATAAATACCAACGAAATCGTCATGGAAATATTTCCTTTCGCAATCGATTAGCCCAACAACACGTGAAATCCTTAAAAGAATCCTTTCGAAGAACCTTGGCATTTGGCGTTAGACGGATTTCGGCAAATCGAATTTTCGAGGTCGAGTCGAGGGAGAGGATCTTTTTCTTTCTTTTTTTTTTTTAACGAATCGAACCCGTTAAGACCGCTTTCTAATGGAGGCAAAACCGTTTTGCAAATTTCTTAGGCGACTCGAATTGAGAAACCATTACGAAGGAACCGACTTTCTCCCGTGCAAACGTTGTGACAAATACGAGTCGGGAATAATATCGTAGTATATACGGTACAAAATTGTCTCGAACAGAGATATCTCAACAACATTTTTTTCTCATTCAACGAAAAATAACAATTTATGTATTTATTCCTATTCACAAGATACGGCGAATTTCATGTTCCCCCGTTTTATACGGGGCATAAAATTCTCAATTGTATCCCATAAATAAGATCAAGTAACCAAACGCGAGCCTCGTTACCTGTTAAACGAGTTTTTAAAAGAAAAAACAAACGTTTAATGTAAACAGCAATGTCCAAAAGTTAATCCCGCTATCTTTTTAAAAAAGAAAAAGAAAAAATTTTTAAATTTTCCCAAACCACTTCAAACGTCTTTTCTCCGTCCGTTCTCCGTCTTTTGTCGTCCCGTTGATCGGTAACGGGGACACGCGCGAGATCAAGCAACGCCGCGACCAAGGCGTAGATCCGCGTGGGTGGATTCAATCGCTCGTAAACCCGGTGAAATCGACGAAACGGTATCCCACTCGATAGCATATTTTTTTTTTCCAAAGAAAATCCGAGGAAATCGGAGACGAGTATACGTGATAAATTGGAAAACGCTCGTGCAAATGTACGTACAATTCTCGTCATAAATCTCGACGCAGGCAATCTTGAAGAGGATCTTATTTTGAGAAAATTCACTTTCGAAGATCTCCTTCGTTTTTTCCGCAATTTTGGAAATATTTCTTTCCAATAAGCTAGTAGAATCTTGTGAATTAAATCTTGTAAAAATTAATTTTATCCATTCGAGATAATTTTATTAACAAACAAAAAGAAAAATTGCTCCGCTATAAAAACAGAATTATTGGTTGACTGGACAATAACACAAGATACAACGAAGACGTTCTGCGTATCCATTCCCACTTCACACGAATGGAACGTAAACAAACAAAAGTGAGGGGATCGGTGTCACGAGCGATAAAGCGGTAAAATAATCCCGGTGGAAGAGGGAGAGAGAAAGAGACAGAGAGAAAAGGAAACGTGGGTGTGGGTTTAATCAAGTATTAATCAAAAAAGAAGTGAGCCCCGGCGACGAGACGGAGGCCAATCTCTGCCGTATTGTCGGCTAATAGAGACGTCGATAAAGCCGGATAATTTCGAGTTGTATTGCGTTGGAGGGAAAAATGGCGGGAAAATTGCTGTTCTCGACGATCGGCCTTTTATCGCGACGTTTCATCGCGGCGAGTCTCGATATTGGTCGCTTCGATTATTCATCGAAGATCGAGTCATCGGGCCGTGACCGAGAAAAACGAGGGGGGACGACACCTCCCTCCCTAGGATCTAATCCTAGGGAAATCTCGATCCTACCGTGTTGCGAGGACAAAATTCGCCTCTTTCCTTTCGATCGAGCGAAATTAACAGATTAACGCAAAGAATCGCAGCGAGTATAATAATTTGCGATTCTTTCTTGCGATGCTGTTAAAAGTATTTTTGCGATTGCCGACGTAAAAAATATTGATGTTAATCAAGGGACTTGTTTCTGTTAAACGAATACGGGATTCATTTCCTATATATCGTTAATCTTCGCCGAATGATTTACGCCATCAACGCGTCGAAGACCTCCATAAACACTCGTATGGCTTAGAAGCCTTTCGAGAGACTGGCTTTCGAGAGCTTTCCCATCTTCTTGCGATTGAAATTTATTAATAATCCGTCAATTACAATACGCTCTTCCTAATTAACCGAAACTTCCGCAGTTACATACCAATTCCTATCTCCTATTGCCAATTTAAGTCCAAATTAAGCAAGCGACAATAAAATTCGAGATAAATATCCCGAAATTTCCCATTTTCCATTTATATTTCTTGAGCTCGTTCAAACGAGATTCAAACTTGAAACTTGAAACTCTCTTCATAAATAATTTTCAAAACCCAAACAAACGCTATCGCACGATCTTCAAACTGTGATAAAACTTAAAAAACTTTTGGAAAAATCGAGGCATATAATATAATTCATCCGCTCGAAACAACGGGTGTCGATTTCAATCTCTTCCCTCTTTCGATCGCAAAGCGACGGAGTTCTCGAAAGGGAGGAAGGAAACGGCGGAAGCGTGGGTGGCGGTAAAAATCGAGATCCAGAGATGGAGAAGATCGCATTTAACTCGCATTCAAAGGGAACCTTGCGAAAGTTACATCACGTCAAGGCTGCATTCGATCGTTGCACCACGTCGAAGCACGTCCACCAACGACGTTCCTCGCGCCGCGTAACCGCGGTTTCGAACCGCGTGGGTGCACCAACAACGATCGCGTTCCACGGGTGCGAGCTTTCGGTGGCAAGCCAAGTGTGACCGGTGCCTCGACCTCGTAATTAATTCGCGAAGCCAGGCCCTCGTGCCCTTGATACCAGCCCCGATACCGAAAGGAAAACCAGCGCTCGTTTCTACTCTGGGAGAAACTAGTTCGATTACAACGTTGGCTTTCCTAAACCGCCAGATGATCGACTCGTTCGGGGGAAAAAAATTCTCAACTCGATCAAACGAGATCCTTGATAAGGAGCACGTTCTCTTGGTCGACGATTGATAGCACGTACGTGCGCTATTCGACCAATAACTGTGGGAACAATTTGTTGAGCTTTAATTTTAGGATATCAGGATTTTTAAGTACTACAGACATTAAACGTTTCGTAAATTTGAGCAACAGTTTTGAGTAACAAGAATTGACGATATCGTGTTGTAAAGTTAGACTAGATTTTCTTTTTCTGAAAAAGCCTAAAAATCGATTCTCGTTTCGAGATATGTATACATAAAACTAGAATCGAAGATAGCTTAAACGAAGAGCGTATACAACGAGGAGAGTGGATTAACTTATAACAGACTGTAGTAAACTGGTTCTCAGATGAGATCCAACGACCGACCGTAAAGAGATCGGAATTACAAATAGAGTTTACGTTAACATGGAGCAGTTATTGTGTATTCGGTATCCCGCGTCACTTCAGGATCAAGATCAAGGACTTTGCTCTCCGCTCGTAGCCGGGAGCAGTGGATCGAATCCCGGGGAAAATCATCGTCCGATCTTCGAGAGATCGGATGCGTCGGACTCTCTTTGACGGACTCTCGAACGAATTCCTATCCTCGGGCATAAACAACAACCTCCTTTTCTCTTCCTACCACCGAGTGTAGTACGTACATCTACCACTTCTACCACCCCAGAGGAGAGCCCGAGCGAGGAGACTGTAGGAGGAGACTGACAAAAGTGAAGAGAGAATCCTCTCCGGAAGGAGAGAGGAGAGATCGACGAGGAGAGAAAGGAGTGTGAGGAAGGGGAAGAGGGGAGAGAGAGAGAGAGAAAGGAAGAGGTCGAAGGAGGTGGTGGACACGTCTTATGCATAATTCATGCGACTGCCTTCCATGTATATTTTCGTGTTTAAATATTTGAATACCTCGTTCGCTGCAATACCGAGAGAGCGGGTTAGGAAAATATTCCGCCGCTTATTCACCGAGCCTCTTCTTCCTCTTCGCGAGGCTCAAGATTCCTTCTTCGACTTCCTTCGATTCCATTCGAGTCTCTGGAACGTAAAAGCTGGCTCTGTCTTCTTCTTCTTCTTTTTCTTTTTTTCTTTTTTTGTTTTTTTTTCCTTTTCTCCTCTCCCTTTTCCTTCCTTTTTCATCGAGAAGATTTCATCGAGCCACGATATTTCCTCGAGTTATTTCCTATTGTCATTCCCGGGTCTTCTTGCCGGACGATAAAGCGTTGAACGGAACGAAATGGCGAGACACCGTTTTCCGTTCGGAAAGAAAAGAGGCGAGGGGAAGAAGGAAAGGAAAGGAAAGGAAAAAAAGTAAGAGAATCGGAGAAGTTTGCGTCCTCGAGTGACAACACGAGGTTTCGTCAACCTACCGTCGATTACTTCTACGCTCGTACGCAATTGTTCATTGTTCAACGAATAATAAGGTCGATTAGGCCTCTGCGTCATTCTCACTATGAGAACTCGCGTTCGTGTCCCCGAACGTTCGCTTTATTCTTTCGC
>NW_006263534.1:1030064-1034800 GCF_000469605.1 Apis dorsata | reverse complement strand
TTTTTTTTTTTTTTTCCTTTCTTTAATGCGAGATACGTTTACGTACAGAATTCTTGGAAAATTGCAATAAGGATACATATAATCGTTCCTTCCTCTTATCTTTCATTCTCTGCTTCGAATCGAATATCATTTTTATCATTCGTTGTATTCATGTTCGATTTTTAATTGGCCAATCAGTCTCTATTTTTAATCTCTAGATAGTCAATTTAGAAGATGAAAGGGCCTAGTCGATATAAATATTTCTCATACTTGAAATTGAGAGAAATTTAACGAGAGTTGAATCTCAGAGGTTCGAAATCGATCGAAACTTCGATCGTGAGACAAAATATCGGTAGAAAATTCGTATTTTCTCGTGGAATACGGCCAATGGGAATTTCCTTATGGGAAATAGTTCACATTTTCCTCGTGGTACGATTCTACTTCTGTCTTCCTATAGAATGGTTCGGTTGAGTTACAAGAGGACAACGTTATACGGCTCCCATGGTAGATTCTCTCGTTTTCTCTCTCTCTCTCTCTTTCTCTCTCTCTTTCTCTCTCTCCTTGTGTATCTACGAATTGACGAGATTCCTTTCACAGGCCTTTCACGAGAAAAGGAACCGAGGGAAGAGAATCGGGGAGAAGAGAGGAGGAAAAAAGGGACGACCAGGGAGGAGAAGGGACGAGATGTGGTGGCTCTAGGGTCGGGTAATGGAAGGGACGGAGAACAATGTCGTGTCATCGAGCACAAATCGCACAATACTGCTTCTGGCTGGCACATAAACTATCACAGGGGCCCAGGGCGAAATTTCAGCCAGAATTCAGCCAAATATTCGTATTTACGACGGCTCTACCCACCTCCTTTCTCTCTCTCTCTCTCTCTCTCTTTCTCTTTCTCTTTTGGTCGTATAAATTTTATATCCCGGTTTCGAAATGGTCCCTAATATAAATATATATACGTGGAAAAAAAGGGATCCATTTTCTCTTTTTCTCTTCGAGGATAAAATATTTGGGAGTAGATTTCACAGCTGAGCTGTGTTCATTTTCCGATTCTTTTCCGTATAAATCCGTTAATTGCAATTACGATGGCATCTGGTTTCCTTTTCTTTTCTTTCTTTCTTTCTTTCTTTATTTTTTTTCATTGTCAATCACCGTGAAAAAAAGGTACGTATCCACCGACGAGAGAAAAGATTTTTGAGGATTGGACGCAAGGACGCGAGTGTAACTTTTAATTAACGGTGATCGGTAATTCGCATGGATAATTGGCCGACAGGTAACAATGACAGCGAGGATGAAGAACACGCTCGTGAAACAGGACGATAAGGGAACACGACTAATTACATGGGTTTAATGAGGGGTCCTGACTGCGATAACGAATGGAATATGCCCTGGACAGCCACGTGGCGTCTTATCTCGCCAATGAGGAACCACCAATTTTCCCTCCAATTATTCTTTGGACGTTTTTTCTTCAAGGGAGAAAATTATCTTTGAGAAAAGTTGCTGGCAGATAATGCCTGCATCCTTTCTGCGTGTATTTATTATCGGTGTAATCCGCTTCAACTTAAACTTAAAAAGAAAGTTTTTAACGATTTTCTTTCTTTTCTTATCGCATTGGAAAAATTCGTAGAACCAGATAAGTATTATTATTTTAAGAGTAGATACCTGGGATATTTTTATCAATTGAATAAATAAAAGATGGAACGCTTTTTTTCATTTTGATAGGTTTGTTATATGGATTTACAGCAATTCTCGAAGATCTACGTAAAAGATTCAAGTGGAGATTATCAGAATCCCCTAGATAAACCCAAAGTTATTTAAAAAGTTACTATGAAATATTCGATGGAATCCAAGTTGCTCCTCCCGTAACCTTAAAATATCTCTTTTCAAAATCAACGAGGAAGAGAGAGAGAGAGAGAGAAAACGATCGGTATCCAATTTACTTGACTCGAAGAGCAAGACAAGATTCTCAAAGATCATCAAAGAAAAGAGAGACACGTTCGTGAAAAAAAAAAAAAATCGCGTCCGATTATTTGCTTGGCAAACGATGATGTGTCGGTTCGTTGATAGGTGTTAACGAATGTAACGATCGCGAAATTGACACGTCGATTCTTGTACTGATGATCACAAATTGCAAAAAGTGGAAAGAAAAGAAAAAAAAAAAAAAAAAAAAAAAAAAAAAAAAAAAAAAAAAAAAAAAAAAATTGGAAACCTATAATGCCTGTCTGTTAGTACACGCGCGAATACGAATACCTTTTTTGTATATTCACAGATCCTCGAGGCTCGTTTGTTCTGGCGAATTAATCAAACAAAACGTTGGCTCGAACGTGACGAGCGCAAAAATTTCTCAGCCGGTGGCCAGAGAGAGAGAGAGAGAAAGAGAGAGAGAGAGAAAGAGAGAGAGAGAGAGAGAGGTTCGGTTAAACGAGCTTTGAAAAAACTTGTAACGACCGCACTCCAGGCTCCCTCTATGAGAAAAGAGAGGGGAAAAAGGACGAGGTCTAATCCGAAAGTACTTTTCCGACAAAGCACGCACAAGCGTACGTGAACTGGCGGAGCACACACGCATTTATTTGTACGCGGTGTGCTAAGTGAACAGGCTACCTGCTTGTTGTAAACACATACCCGAATACCAACCGGATTAATGCTGTTTCAAACGCTCGGTGGCATCGAAGATTAGCTGTAAAACTACCCCTTTCCTCACCAATATTTCTCCCTTCTTGCATTTACATTTCTTTTTCGATCGGTTTTCGGTTTGCTTGCCAGTTGATTTTGAAACGGATAAGTGGTAAAAAGCTCGAATCTTTCTTGTTTATTTCTAACTGCTGATATGCTGGTATTCGAGATCGTTCTCTCGAATGTTTTTCGATGGGGTTTGCGAGAATTTTAATTCGTCGGGAAGTTTAGTATTTCGAAGAGGGATCGAGAAGGGATCGGATCGAATCGAATCTCTCCAAAGTTTCACAGATTTAGTGAAGAATATTAGAGAATTAGATAGAAAGGTTCGAAAAATATTCGGAATCGGATCAAATCGGACAGTTTTTCAGAAACATTTTTCGAATATGATTTTTTAACACTTTTAATTTCAATAATTTTCACGATATGACTTTTAATTAATTTACTGATATGCATATGCATGTTCACAAACAAACTAAAAATGCAAGCAAACAATCAAAACTGTCAAAAAAAAAAAATCTGAAATCCAAATAATCGAATCCAATATACAAATAAATCTGTAAATAAAAATCTAATATAATATATATAAATAAAAATACGTACGTATACAAAATAGATAAATGAAAAATGTAAACGATGATAATCTCTCTCTCTCTCTCTTTCTCTTCCACTTTCTCTACTATCAAAGTAATCACGAAAATGTGCAATTTTCGAGTATACGATACCATACGCGATAAACGCATCTCTCTTTTATCATGCAAGGGTGTATCACGATTGAATAGTAGAACCACAAAAAGTCAGACACAAAAAAGTCAGATGGAACACGTTTTAATGCACACCTTTCGATCGAGCGAGCCGCAATATTTTTCCCCTTGGAAAGAAACACAAGAATCCCCCCCGTGTACTCGTGATTCGAGTAGCATCGGTAAATGGATTTCGTGTGTGCCCCGCGCAGACACCAGACCCTCGATCTCCCTTCGAGCGCGGGAGGCAAATCAATCGGTAAAATCGGTGTTTTTTCCTTTTTTTTCACTTTTTCTTTTTTTCAAAATTCATTCGAACGTATCGTTGATAAACTTGCGCGACATAACTCGCCCGACCAAGATCGGGGACTGGATCGTGTCGTGGAAAAAAAAGAAAAAAGAAAAAAGAAAACGTCGCGCGATTTTCCCATCCAAAACGTTTCGCGAGTTGTTCGAAAGCCTTGTCCAGGTGAGGCCGATGGCTGGAGGACCGACCATCTGGCCGACACGACGATTGTCCGCCGGCGATGTTATTAATTCGTTACAGCAATTTGTCGGAACGCAGTCGATAACGGGGGACCAAGTTATCGCGTACGGCGGAATAGGATCAATTTGTTCCGCGAAAGTGAAAACCGGGCGGCTAACGATTTCCAACTTCCTACAAAAAACAAACACAGGCCAGGATTCCTCTAGGAACGATCGATCGATAAATAATAAAAACGTTTCCCTCTGTGTGTATATTTCGATGTCAGATAAATGTATCCTTGAAGATCCATCGATCAATCGAAATACGGAGTTTTTGGTTGTTAGAAAGGAACCAAGAAAGTTTGTATGATTGGAAAAATAATCTTAACGTTTTTTCATTTCACGAGTGAAATCATCGTTCTATTCGAATACAGGTATCATCCATGTGAAAGAAGCTCCAAGCAGTCGGAAAACAAAAATAATTCTACGTTAATTCGAATATAACAAAGAAGGAACAATTACATCTAACGAGTATCATCAGTTGAAATCCCATCGAATATCATATCCAAATATTTCTAAATTACACATCGAATCAAAATCAAAAAGATCGAAAAGAGATATGCGCGATTTATCGATGTCGAGATTGAGCGCAACACGATCGCCGCGGAACACACGAATAATTACGATCAATGGGATTAATTAGAGCAGAGCGAGAGAGAGAGAGAGCGAGAGAGAGAGGAGGGGGATCGGTCGAATTTGAGCGGGTTTGGACAGACTGTCGGCGGATTCGAGGCAAAGGAAATCAATGGCGGATTACGATGGGGCGCGCGCGAGACAGAGGGTGTTGGTTGGCAGCGTTCGCTCGAAAAGGGGTGACGG
>NW_006263534.1:1028927-1029562 GCF_000469605.1 Apis dorsata | reverse complement strand
AAAAAAAAAAAAAAAAAAAAAAAAAAAGAAAAAAAAATGGCCGGACGCGTTGCACCACCATATGGCGGCGACCGAGACTTCCTGCCTGAAATTGAAATACACGAGAGTATTGCCACTCGTTGTCCCCTCCGCTCCGTGTACGTTTATTTGAGCGTGATTAACTATATCCCCCGTGCGAACCGATAGATACCGATGACGTTTCTACGTCCGTTCTAAAATTTTTAAACAAGTTCAAAACAGAATTGTCCAATCGTTGATCGTCTGACGCACTCTTCACGCAAGTATGAGATGATTTCACGATTCTTTACGATTATGTTGAATTGTGTTATCTAGAATTTTTTTCATCCATCGATTAATTGGGTAAAATTGGAAGGACTTTTGATCGAATCTCAAAGGAGAGTTTCCAAAAAATATTTCAAAATTTGTACATTCGTCACGTGCAACAACGCGAAACGCTAGCCAAGGTTGAATCCAGATTCAAATTCAGTTCAGTTTTTAGAGTACGCGTCAATCATCAGAGTGATGCTCCACGTCCAAATTCACCCTCTCCTCGCTTTCAAACGCTTCCCCTCTCCCTCCTCTCTCTCTTTCTCTTTAACCCTCTGCACGCGTCCGTCATTCTCGTCTCCCGATTC
>NW_006263534.1:1028215-1028731 GCF_000469605.1 Apis dorsata | reverse complement strand
GGTGGCTCTCCCCTTTTTGCGCAACAACAATCATCATTCGGCGGGACGCCACCACCGCTCGCGTAGGAAAGGATAACGAGGAGCGAGAACCATCGAGAGAAAGTATGCCGCGCTCGCAATTAGACGTAGTACTACGCGTTCGAATAGGGCTCACCCCTCTGAAAAGGGGTGTGCGCGTACCTCGTTGAAAGAGCGCGTACCTCTTTCTTTCTTTCTTTCTTTCTTTCTTTCTTCCTTTCTTTTTACTTTTTTTTTCTTTTCTTTTCTTTTCTTTTTTCTCGTTCCCGTGCCCACCACTACTAAACTCTTCACGGCCCGTTTCGCGTTTTAAATATTTCGGGCGCGTTTCGACGACGAAACCGTGTGTGCACACGGTTCCCCTTGGTTGAAAAAAAAAAAAAAAAGAAAAAAGAGAGAGAGAAAAAAAAAAGGGAACACGAGCATCGCGCGGTTACGAGAGGTTCGGCTTCCTCTCGTTTTGCTTTTCGCTCGCGATCAAATTGATGCGTTTGCTTT
>NW_006263534.1:1023439-1028020 GCF_000469605.1 Apis dorsata | reverse complement strand
TCGGCCGTTTTGTAGGCCCGTTTCGCGGCTACCGGATCGACGGGGGTGGAGGAGGGCCCCGCCTTTTCGAATACACGCGATACGCTAAATGCGCTAAGTGGAGAACACGTGTCCTGCATCTGTTGAAAGCTATTTCGGCGAAACCGCCCACCAAGCCATTCCTCCTATGCCACGGATCTCCTCTCTCTCTCTCTCTCTCTTTCTCTCTTTCACGTTCGATCTCAATGCGACTTTCCTAATCCTCTTTTGGGATCGTTGGGGTAAGGGGTATTAAAAAACGTTCCGGGGATCAAGCCAAGATTTACGAAACGATCCATGGAAATAGAATTTTATACGCATTTTTTTTTTTTATATACGTAGAATTTGAATTTATATCCTCTCCCCCGAGGTGAAGAAGAATGCGAAGAAACACTTTCACGAACAATTATTGAACACGATGTCTTCTATCCATTTATCTCCATTCATATGACGAAATTTTAAAGTGTGAAAAAAAAAAAAAAAATCGAAAAAAGTACCGGGACCGTTTCTTTTAAAATTAAAAACCCCCCAACGGAACCCCCTAAGCTTTTTTTAAACGGATAAAAAAAAAAAAAAAAAGAAAAGCAATCAAAGTCCAAAACAACAAAAGCTCGAGAATCAAATATCGAACAGGAACAACGGGTTGTCGCGGTGGTTCTATCGGTTCTTTATTCCGATACTAGAGCCGTGACTGACTATCCGCGGTCAACGATGCGTTCAAAGTCGAGCGTGGAATCGAGACGCGGAGGATCGATACAGGCCCGGCCGCGCATCGTCCAATGGGATTGGCTAACGAGCGACTGTTTGCTTACGGGGGTATCCGTAACTCGACGGTTTTCCACGATGGAAAATACCAGGACGGCGACGACGGATCGCGATTTTTCGTCGTGGATCGTGGAAGGGTTTTAAAATTTCACGAGGGGGCTTAAACCCTCTCCTCCGCGTGGTGGAACGTCTCCCGTCCGCACGGAATACCCAATAAGGAGACGGTGAATTTTTCACTCGGTTTCCGTTCCCGTGCAAATTAATTAACGATTCCGCTTCCAACCGCTTCGATTAATTATGCCGATCGCCGGAAGAGGCGCAACCCTTCCGCTTTCAGCCCCCTCCCCCCCCCGATTAATCGCGGTTTCGTCGGTCTCGTGTTTGCGCCAGGGTTGTTAAACAGGGCTGGCAAGAAGGTAGCGATAAATATTTGAACTCGCGATGCAAACTTGTTCCAGGGTATATTGTTGCGTTGGAAAATTTAACGATTATATTAACTTTCAGCTGGTTGATATTTCGAAAAGACTTGGCTTCGTTCTCGATTTAAATAGAATCACTTTTTTTTTCCTCGTTTGCGTTTGAAAATGAAGAGAAATTAGATTTTTTTCAATTCCTACAGATCGACAATTTGGATAGTAAAGAATTTCTGATAAACTAAAAACGTGAAGCTGAACTTACGAATCTTACGAATTTATTTTCATTCGTCTAATTATCAATTATTACTATTTTTATTCATAGGTTAAACTTAGAATGAAATAAAAATAAAAATTTAGCAACTAAAAAAAAAAAAAAAAGAAATGAAAAAAGAATTATTGAACTTTCAACAGATTCTTCTTCTAACCAGAGACTTTAGAAATCGTGGCTTTTAATTAAACAAAAAATCGTGTTTAATCACAGATCGAATCTGTGCACCGATTCCTCACCGATTCACTGGTCAAATTACGATCTCGTATTACCCCGTTTACGTTTCGCTAATACCGTGAATGTTACATTCGAGCCGGACTCGTAATCTACGTGGAGCCGCAGCCGCCATGTAACAGGATTAATATCTGGCCGAGCAAGGGGTTCGCCCTTGTCTGCGCGAACAACGCGCTATCGTCGAAATCGTGCACCTCGACGCAATGGTGTATCGTGTGACCGTGGAACAAGGGAGTAACAAGCATCAGCCGTGACGTTGAACTCTGAACGTTTTGGTCGGCACTGATCCGCGATACGCTTCCCTCATCGGATAGATAATCCCCCTCGGTTGCTTTGCTATCCGTGTTTCTGATAGTGCAGCAAGAAATATAATTGCTCTCGGGATGATATCCGTAGTAGCGAAGTACGTTTGTGCGTTGTACGATAGATATTTAAATAATTTTATCGCTTTATTATTATTAACGTGTATAGAAGTAGAACGAACATATTCGAAATACACACGATGCAGTGTGCCTGCTACATTTAACGTACATTTATAGCAGTTAATATTGCAGACATTGAATATATTAGTTCTGCCAAGTTATAGAATATATTTATGGTACTTAATGTAGCAGACGTTGCGTTCCCGAATATATTAGTTCCGCCAAGTTATAAAACTAATAATAAACGAACTTTTTTTTCCGTGTAAAGAAATAAAATAAAGTAAGATAAAAAAAAACGAAAATGAGATTATCCTTCTCAAATATTTTAACGGCTATGAGAAAAAAATTATATATTTTTTTACCTTTACGAAGGTTCATCCCAGGTTTAAAATTTTTGCACTATTCTTTTAAAATGGATCAATCGATTCCTTTTGACGATTATCTTTATTTGATAACGAAAATTTAGGGAAAGAACGAAAGTTAACGTTGAAGGGAAGAGAGAGGACGAGTCGGCCGTTCGTTTATCAAGGGTTGATGCACCCTTCCGGCGTTGGCGAGCACAGAGCGAACCGAAAGTGCTTCAGATCTCGCTAAACGAAGCAGAAAATCGAGCTTACGGCCAAAGCTTACGGTCGATGTCCGAGAGGACGATGTCTGCGCTTCAGCTAGCTAGCCTCCGCCACCTTCTTCCGTTCTTGCGTTCTTGGCCACTTAATTGTGCTCGTCTAATTGGCCGTGAAGATTTTTCACGCTCTCCTCGATTTACCACCCATGAATTCGATAAAACACACCTCGGCCGCAAACCTCGTTAGAATTCTCCACCTGTCTACCTTGTTCCAAAGAGTTAATTAATTTTCCCTCGCTCGAGAGAGAGAACGAATACCCATCGCACCTCCTTAAAAACCTCCTGAAATACAAATTTTTATTCTCGTTACGAAACGAAAAACTTTGAAACAATTTCTTAAAGATTCATTTTCTTTTTTTTTTTAGCTTATCCTACTTTTCACCAAACTAAAGCTTCGTAAATTAAAGCGCACGCTTCAATCCACGAGAGAGGAGAGAGAGAGAGAGAGAGTCTCGAGGAATTACGTGGTTGCAAGGCCGATGAAAAATACAATCGGCTCTTCCTCGTCATCGAGAGTTCCTCCCACTTCGAAACTTCGAAGACTTCGTTAAGGCGATGACGAAGAACCCCGAGGAGGGAGGATTCAGCGAATCCCCTTGGCTCCTCGTCGAAACTTTCCACCCTCGCCTCCACCCCTCTTCCCTTCATTCCTCTCCCGTCGAATAATCGCGCGAAATAATTGAAACGGAATGCTTAATTTTCGACGGAGCGGGGCGGCGTTCGAATTTCTTCTTCTTCTTCTTCTTCTTCTTCTTCTTCTTCTTCTGGGAAAAATTGCGCTCAAAAGAAGGCGCGCGCGATGAAAATTTCCCAGAGTCGAGAGGAGTTTCCAGATCCCTCTAAACGCTCCTCCTCTCCCCTCGTCCAAGCGATGTGAATTCAATTGTATACTCGCCTTTCGTCCTTTCCAACTTTTTATCCAATCCCCTCCTCCTCCTCCTCGAAATACTCTTTCACTCTTCCCTTTCAATTAGAGAAGCGCGAACGGTTCGTTTCGGAACAGGTGTCGTCTATCTGTCTATCGAGGCGCGACGACGAAATTTCCAATTTCGATGTCGCGAACGATATACGTTACCATTCCTTTATACACGCTTATATGCTTGGCCTGTGAAAGATTATCGAGAGAAGGGAAGGAAGGAAGGAAGGAAGGAAGGAAAAAAAAGGAACACAAGCGGATCGAGCGGTTCCGGTTTCGTGGAATCGTGTGTCTGTCTCCTCGTATAATTATCCTGTCGTTAATTATGATCGTTGCCTCGCGTCGCCGTGTGTGTGTTTTTTTTTTATCGGCCATATGGAGAGGCTCCACGAGCCACGAGCCGCTTAATTGTTTCCGTTTTTTTCCTCTTTATAACGCCGTTTCGATTCGAAACAGCCGAACTGTATAAGCCGCGCGCGGATATTGCTAGTAGTCCTTTCTTCTTTTATTTCTTCATTTCCTTTTCAAAGGAGAAACGAATAGAGTTGCGGCGCGAAGGACCGTGTAGAGAACAAGTAAAATGGCGCTTACCAAGCTGGGTTTTCAATTAAACGATGTTTCTGCCTCTTTTTGTAAGTAGAAATAATCGTGTAATCTTAATAAAAAGAAAAAAAATGGAAAATATCCTCACTGGAACTCGAATTATATAGATGATAGAACTTTCGATCGAACAGTCGATCGATTATTCACCATGAAACCAGGTTCGTTGAATTTAATGGATTGATCAAAATTTTATGTCGCGCATGCGGGCTGACTTTTTTCTTTTTAATAATCAAAACACCGTATCGGGTAACTTTACCCTAAAACCGCAAGGTAGCCTTAATAAATCCCCTTATTCGTTTTCCATCCATCTTATT
>NW_006263534.1:1019299-1023282 GCF_000469605.1 Apis dorsata | reverse complement strand
AAAAAAAAAAAAAAAAGGAAAAAACAAAAACGGAAACCTTGTCAGGCCGGAAATTTGGCGAGCACCGCCGTTGCCGTAGGTGGCTTTCCAATGCGCGGAAGGGCGCAGATGTCGAAAACAGCTGTGGTCTCGCGAGTACACGCGTGTGACGTCATCAACTGCAAGCAACGACTGCCACCGAACGATACGCCCTCTCCGAGATGCATAGATTGAACCTATTTGCCCCCCTTTTCACCCCTTCCCCTCCTGCCATCCCCATTTTGCGCTTCGAGCCCTTTATCGGGGGAGGGGGGAGAGTTAGCCGCGCAAAAGGATTTTGCAATCGTGAAAAGGGATCATCCGCGCGGAAAGAGGACTCGTGGCTAACCTATCAATTGATATCGTGCGTCGATTAATTGGCTGCAATCCCCCTACGGCCCTGAAATCTCCCTTCCACCCCCTCCTCCCCACCGATGCGTTTGCAAATCGTGCCCGCGGTGTTTACATTTCGCGAATTTTAACGCGTCGTGGAAATTGCCGGCCTGTCGATTGCCGGTATCCCAATTAAACCTTGATGTTTCACGGTTCGCCAAAATGGCGGCCGATCGAAGGTGGCGACACGACTCCACATATATATATATATCGTTTCCCTTCTTTTCAACGCGATGTTTTGCATCGAAATGAAATACTCCGTTCGAGATCGTTCGAGTTGATATCTGAGGAGGCTTCCATGACAAATCGAGATAACGAACCCCCCCTCCTCCTCAGACGAAATTGTTGAAACCGGCCAAGAATAATACGAGTCGAGTCACGTACTTACGAATAAGGAACCGTGGGTTGAATATACCGTGTCCTGGCTTACCTGGAACAAACGAGAGAAAACGTTTATTATTAACCGGCGAAATTGCAACTGCGCGAGCGAGTGTGCGTGCATGTTTGTTTCGTACGGGAGGAGGAAGAGAAGGAGGAGGAAGAGAAGAAGTAGCCTGCGTGCCGGGGGGAGGAAGAGGAGGGAAGCGCGATCGAACGCTATCGAAAGTTCGAGCTCGAGAGAGAGACGACTCCTCCTCGAACATATGTATACCACGTTGACCGGAACACGTGCGAGCAGCGTTGCGGTTTCCACGGGGGGAGGAAGAGGAGGAGAAGGAGAAGGAGCAGGAGGAGGAGGAGGAGAAGGAGGAGGAGGAGGAAGGGCCGACCGAGTCACTCGTTCGAGCGACTCGTTTTTGCCGCACGGCCACGACGCCGGCTTTTTCTGCGATCTCGATCCACCGAAGATCGGGTTCCCTGGGAATCGCAGCACGATGAGGCGGCTGTGAAATCCACGACACACGTCGCGGCCGTCCATCCGTCGATCGAGACGTCGATCGTTCGAGAGGGGATACGCGATTGAAATCGGCCCGATGGCTCGTTAACGGATCTTATACGGCAGAGGAAGAAACAGTTGACAAAAGTAAACGAGGGATCCGAATCCAGTTGGTGTTAATTAGCTCGATCGACTGAGCTCGTCAGTTTGGGATTATTGGGCCGATTTTTGCGCGATTTATCGGCCACAATCTCATCCCGAGAGCACGACCAGTCGATCGATCGATGTTCGAATATGTTCGCGCTATGTTCGTGATTTTGTTTATTTAAGACTCTCTCGGGTATAGTAAAAACTTAATCGATTAATATGGGTGAACGTAGGTGAAACGCAACGATGAATTTTCAGTGAAATGTGACCGAGAGATTTATTTATAAATCAAGTATGTAAATTAATAATCATTTCGTATATTATATATACACACAATCTACGTAGTACTCGAATTTAGATACATTTAATTTGTTCCTAACGAAAGCTGATTTATTAAAAAAAAAAAAAAAAAAAACACGTATCTGTTTACAAATTTGCAAAATAATTTATAAAAACGGAAATTCGTAGAAGCGTAAAATAAGGAAGGAGTTGCAGAGAGCGAGAAGGCGGAAAGGAGATTGGGGAAGAGAGAGAGAAAGAGAGAGAGAGAGAGAGAGAAAATAGCAGGCGACGTATAACGCACACCGACACACCGTTTCCCAACGACATTTTATCTTCGACGTTTGACATTTCGAGAGTATTAAATTCCCTCGGTTTGCACGCCCACGCCCTTGTGCGAGAACAGCACCGAGGGAGAACGTTCTCAACATGGCGCCGCTCGCGAAAATGACCCCCCCCTCCCTCCTCTCTTTTCATTTTCTTCTACTTTTCACCCGTTCCCCGACTCCTAGATCTCTAACGAACTACTATTGTCCTGCAGCACCGTGACCGCGTTTTTCCTCGCCAATGGATTCCTTCACGCTTCTCCTCCTCCTCCTCCTCCTCTCCTCACTTTTTCCCCCTACGTATCTACCCTCTCTTCTCCTCTTTTTTTTCCCCCCCTTTCCTTCTTTCTCTTCTTCTCGTTTTTGTTCTCGACAGATTTCGCAATCCGCCACCGGACACAAGACGCGCTCAACCTTCCGTGCAAAGTCAATTATGCAAGCGCGTTTTCGCGTGTGTTTCGTGGACACAGAGAAAGGGCATAAAAAAAAAAAAAAAAAAGGAAAAAGAAAGCTGGACACGAAACTCGATTACGAATTATGCGAAAAAGTTTTCGACGTCGATCGAAGGAATAATCGGTGCTATTCCTTTAGGGACATGCGATGTCGTGTGACCAATTGCCGGATGTATTAGCCTAATTTTCGTATAAAACTTTAAGTAGGATCGGTCAGAGTGTTTCGAGAATTCTTTTTTTTTTTTTTTTTCGAAGAGAGCGTATATGTGTATGTATATATATATACTCGTTGAATCGCATGCTCAACCTCTTTCTTTACCATTTCATTACGGCAATTTATTTTTAATGATGATCAACGGCAATTATGAGCAATTGTATCTTGCGAAGATAGACAATGAAACGTCTTCATCTCGTGAATGGGGATAGGAAGGTGTGCAGCATGCGGACGACGGATCAATTGATTTTACCAGAGAAACGGTAAATACACACGACCTACTTCGTAAATATTAAGACGTATAATTTCACGCGACAATGTGTCAACGGGTTATTTTATTCGTTTTTCTTGAAATTTAAGAAACTACAACACACAGCAAAAACCCTTGTAAATCTCGTGTAATTCGATTCGAATAATTAGAAATATTAACACGTAATCAACCACGATTATCACGATCGAATTTATCCTTCGATCGACTACTCGAATAATGACGTTATATTAATTTACACATTTTACACATTTGGAAGGATTTAATCGTTCTCCATACACACATCTTCGCTTCGCTCGTTTCGATCGTCAAACACCTATCTATCTACCGTCAACAACACTGTGAACGAACAACCGCGTGAACTGTCTCGTAACATTTACTTTCCCACATAAACGAACAAGATATCGTGTTTACATATTCGAAAACACGCGTAATAAGTACGACGCGTGGTAAGTATCGAGGGCCCGTGCCGTACCACTCGACACCTGCGACATACCGTGTTACTAATTCACCAAGACGAGCCGCGTAATTGCAAAGTTGTACAAAGTGATACGTGCATCCCTCCCTCTCCCCCCTCTCTCTCTCTCTCATTGTGAACGTGTTGGCAAGTTGTTAACACCGCAACTCGGATAATGACGAAACGGATACAAGACCGATAGAGTGTTGCCAACGAGTGGATAAAGCGTTTATTACTTATTAGACGGCGACTTATTAGCGACGGCCATTGTTCGACACGCGTATCCATTTCGAGACAAATGCCAAGGTGAGCACCGCGAGATTACGATTGTTGCAACTTCTCTCCTTCCTCCCTCTCTCCCCACCCTTCTAATTAATATATACGCGAGCTCCACACACCGACCCCTCTCTCTCGTCGCCTAGTCTCGTCGGATTAACTTCCTAATTAACGCGAGAGGCGGAGGCCGGGCATCGTCAGCGCCACCGTTTAAACCCCGCCNGACACGATACGACGGTGAGCGTAATTAGAAAGTAAAGATCGTAAATTCTTTCT
>NW_006263534.1:1014593-1019291 GCF_000469605.1 Apis dorsata | reverse complement strand
TTTTTTTTTTTATCATTCAGGATGCAAACACGCGAGCACGGATTTAATCGATCGTACGATGCTCGTTATTAGAGATTTATTAGAGATTGGCCGAGATGGGTTTGCCACGGGGGAGGGGGATGATCCGTTCCTCCTCCCTCGGGTAAATTCGTCCCATCGAAAATTTAATGGATATTCCGCGATTTCTGGAGCGAAGGAAGGAAGGGGGAAGTATTTCTCCATTTTGGGAAGAGGAAAGATAAGGGGAAGAGTTCGTTTGTGGAATTTTTTTTAAACGAGTTGTTCAACGAGTTTTGGGAACGAAGATTGAAAAGAAAGTGGGACGACGAACATCACTGAGATCAATATATAGGTTTTTAGTATTCCTATATATTATTCGAATTTCGATGGAATTTTACGAAACTCTACAATTTAGGGAATAGAACTGTTCTCCCCAATTTCAAAATCAACCTTCGCGTTTTCGAAGGAACTTTTTTTCCACCGAAGTGAGGAAAATTTTATATAATTCTCGTTGAAAAATTTCGCAAATCTCTAATATCCTCGAGACTCTTTTCAGATCCGATGGCGCAAGATATCATGGGGGATGCGAGGAGTCGGATGAACGCGCCCCGCCACGGATTAAAGGGAAATTCGAGGCGGGGAGGGGACGTGGCGTCAAGCGCAGGACGCGGCCTATCGCAAGAGGAAACGAAATTTACGAGCACGGCACACCGCGGTAATTTTCTGGAAGACAAATCCCTGCTCCTTTTCTTGCTCTATTTCCAGCGGACCGCAACGAGACCCGTCCCAAGGATGGAGGAACCGGTTTCCACGTTCTCAGACAGGACGAAACCTCTTTCGATCTCGAGCTCGCGCATTGCCGATTATCATATTAAATGGACCGAAGTGTTTGCGGTCATTGCATGCCGCTTGCACCACTGCTGCTTCCATTTATTCCCCTATTTGCTTAAAAACCTAATGGATCACTTTCTAAGTAATCGACGAATTTTACAGATTCTTCCTCCCTCTGCGAAATTTAATAAGCTGGAGGATTCTTCCAATTCGTGCGTCATCTACAACTAATTGATTAGATTGATTAGATTTTGTAAAAATCGTTATACGAATATTATATAAACATCATTGACAGATAGTATATTCATATTTCCGTTAAAAGGGAAGAAGAGGGAAAATTTCAAAATTTATAAGCTAAAAGACTTTTCCAATTCGTGCATAATTGGACAATTAATTGATTAGATTTTGTAAAAATCGTAAAAGTTACGCGAATATTATTAATAACATCATCGACAGATATGATATATATTCATATTTTCATTAAAAGGAAGAATGAGGAAACGAGAAAATTTCAAAATTTATAAGGATTCTTCCAATTCGTGCATCATCGCACAACTAATTGATTATATTTTGTAAAAATCATAAAAGTTATACGAATATTATATAAACATCATCGACAGATGATATATATTCATATTTTCATTAAATTCGTGCATAATTGGACAATTAATTGATTAGATTTTGTAAAACGAATCGTAAAAGTTACGCGAATACTATATAAACATCATCGACAGATGATATATATTCATATTTTCATTAAATTCGTGCATAATTGGACAATTAATTGATTAGATTTTGTAAAACGAATCGTAAAAGTTACGCGAATACTATATAAACATCATCGACAGATGATATATATTCATATTTCCATTAAAAGGAAGAATGAGGAAACGAGAAGATTTCAAAATTTATAAGCTAAACGATTCTTCCAATTCGTGCATAATTGGACAATTAATTGATTAGATTTTGTAAAACGAATCGTAAAAGTTACGCGAATACTATATAAACATCATCGACAGATGATATATATTCATATTTTCATTAAATTCGTGCATAATTGGACAATTAATTGATTAGATTTTGTAAAACGAATCGTAAAAGTTACGCGAATATTATATAAACATCAGATCGACGGATGATATATTCATAAATTTCGTTAAAAGGAAGGGAAACGAGAAAATTTGAAAATTTGCACGTTCAATTCGGCGAAACATCGAGGAAGGGATCGAATAAATTTTGCCGCCGATTCCCTTTAATCCGTTCGAAAATTGTAAATTGGACGAACATCGGCACGAATTTCTCGGTTAGTCGCGGCCCATTATTCCATAAAATTCATGCAACCGACCGCGTTTTCGATTCGCTACGACAACAATTTGCAAACAGGGAGAGAGAGAGAGAGAGAGAAAGAGAGAAGGAGAGAGAGAGCCGCGCATCGTTACACCAGGTTTCGCGCGCTTGTCCTGTTGTTTGCGTTTCAACCGTTACCGGCAAACATTAATTAAGTTAATCAAATATTAAAGGATAAATAATGACGGTTATTAATAGCCGCGTTCCAGGCAGCGATGACGCGTCCAGAATGAAAATTCTCCAAAGCCTTATTAAATTTCCAATGGGATCGCGCGTCGCTGATCGTTGGGAACGATATCGTTGGAATATTTTTCAAACGGATACGGACGGCCTTGGTATTTTCACTCGCGAATGCCAAATTTGGCCTGCGAGAAATTCGAAAGGCCGACGACGATGCTCGCAGGAAGGAGACGATAATAGGCTCGTCGAGTTTCACCGATAAATAAAATTGAAAATTTCCAGAGGTGTCGAATGTGGTATGCATCATAAGGAAGAAAGGAACGAGAGAGGAAGTGGAAGCCAAGATTTTAAGCCCTGTTTTATCGAATAGGCTGTTTGTTATCGTGCAACAGAGAGAAATTTCGACGATTGACGAGAAAGGAGTATAAGCGTGAATGTGTTCTTGTTCAAGTGTGAGTATAACAGTGTCTTGTTAGTTGTCGTAATAATAAAAATGTGACATTTATTGATAATATTATTGTTTTATTAAACAAGAAATATTTGAATGGGTAATAATAAATCAATTCAAATTTTCTATTTCGATACGATAATAGAGATAACGAAAAAAAAATATAATAATTTAACGCAATAATTAAGTTAACATTATTTTTCACTGGAATATGTAAAACAAATACTTAAGAACGGGGTTGTACGCGTATATATTTATATATATATATTGCTTCGACCTCGTCTTTTCAGCGACCTCGACTATCCTTTCAAATACGCGAACGATCGATCAATCTCCACCGTCCTGTGAATTAAAACGATCCCATTGTCTTCCCAAGGTTATTTTGCAATCGGATATTTCACGCGTAGGGGAAGGAATTTCCAATGATGGTTTGGAAAGGGGCGTTTGATCGGTTCGTTTGAATGGCATTTTCCGGAGACGAGACAATCGGTGGAAGCGGTGGATTAAAAAAAATGGCACCCAACCGAGAAACGAGATACGTCCATTGGGGCAGCTGGAACAGGCCAAGAGGCCGTTTTCTAGAGGACTATCTCTCGATCGAAGATCGGTTAAGTGGCCACGCATGATCATCCATGAAAATATTCGTCTCCGTTCATTATAAAGTAAAATAAAGAAGAAGGATAACGATTATCAATCGTTTACTATTTTTAAAGAAGAAATAATTATTGAATTGGAATATTAATTTTGTTGTAAGAGGAATTTATTTTTATATTTATCCTTCTTTCGAGACGACGATTCTGGGAAAAGTTTTCGACAAAGGTTTCGAAAAGATGAAGGGAAAAGGACGAGGAGCGAAACGAGAGTCGAGTCGTGTCTTAGCGTGAACACCGCATCGTATACCTCTCCGGATTGTTTATCGCCGAGTTTATATCCTTTTCAGGTATGTAACGGAATGGCCAATAAACGGCCCTGGTAAACGTCTATCAAGCTAATGAGGGTATCGTGCTCTTTAAGCGAGAGACGCGATAAGATTCATCCCAGGTAAAGCGTTTCCTTGAGTAATTACAAGGTCCATGCGAGTAAAAGATCCGGGAGATTTACCTGACCTTGGTCTTCACCAATAATTCCACTTCATTAAATATTCTTGAAAACTTTTATCCTTTCTTTCACTTCGTTCAATTGTTCAGATCGAAATCGGATCGAATAATATCTCGATAAACTTAAATATAACCAATAACTCCAAATTAAAATTTACCAATTGTTTACATAAAATATCTAAATATAACGAAAGAAAAAAAAAAAATCCAAGTTTCCTCTATTCCATTTTAATCCCAAATTTTCCTACCAATATTATATCTAAATACACGATCGGCAATCTGATGAACAAGATAAGAAAACCTATCTTCATCCCATTTCGATTCCATTTCGAACCACATGGATTTTAGATTCGATCGAATTAAAAAAAAAAAAAAAAGGAAAAAAAGGATGAAAAGACGCGGGCGGGCACACATCGATTTCATCTGTCACGATTCACTCCGACACGAGGCGTGGCGAGTGTTGGACCATTATCTCGATAATTCCCTACATGTTTCGAGATTTCTAAACACGGAGGGGGAAATCACAGAGAATCGATCATCCATCGAATCGTCGTTCGAATTGTTCGAGTGTTGGCCACTCTTCGTCGCGCCCCCATTGTCGATAATTCGATGGTGGTTGTACGGTTGATCACGGTGCCGATTCCATGCAGCGACGCGTACGTTAGCCGTTCTGGAGGATCCAGTCAGATTTGAATGATAATCGGACGGACGCGATTGATTTATGAATACAGGAATGGCCGGTGCTTACTAGACGAGATTAATCTTCATTACACGACATTATCCCGTCTGGTTGCA
>NW_006263534.1:1004758-1014551 GCF_000469605.1 Apis dorsata | reverse complement strand
AGCATCGATGCGGGAGGGGGCAACGAGGAGGGGGAGGGCTTCGCTGTAGGTAAACTCGTCGACGATGACGGACCGTTGACCTCTATCCGCTTTCGATGGGCCGCCCTTCCCTTGCCTTTTACCTGTAATTTTGGAGACAAAAGCCAGAGAAGGAAAGAAGGGAAAAGGTGTGTCTAACCACGATCATAGATAACGACGATTCGAAGTAGATTTGGTAGAAAGATCGATAGTTCGAAAAAGAGTACTTAGAAAATGGTGATCTGGAGAAAAAATTTGGCCAAAAGTTTTCCAAAAGATGAATTGTTCCTTCCCTTGTCTTTTAACTGTAATTTTGAAAAAAAAAAAAAGAAAAGAAAGGAAAAGATACCTCTATAACCATCGATGACTATCATTTGAAATAATTGCGAAAAGGAGTATATTGTAATAATTTAAAGGAAAGATTTGGTGGTAAAACTTTTCAAAATTTTATCCGTAAAGAATTTCGAAAAGAAAAATGAAAGAAAGGAAAAGATATACGTACAATCGTCAATATTTAAAATAATTGTTATTTAAAAGTTTTGATCCTTCGAAAAAGAATATTGAGAGAATATATTTCGTAATTTATTCGAACGGAGGAAATTTTCGTTCATTTTAATGCTTTCGAATGCAATTTTTTCAAAAATGTTTCCCACAAAGAGAATTTGTATTTCACGAAATGTCAACGATAACACTACAAAAGGCGCTCGATAATGAAACCCCTGTGGTGCACGCGCGCCCACACCTTTCGCGTCGCGCTCGATTAACGGTCGTAAAAAGTAACTGTTACTTTTGCTAAAGTGCCTGTAACGAACGAGTCTTTGTTCGAAGATGAACCCAATTGACTGCCTCTATTCCTTCTTAAAGAAAAATCCTAATATCTATGGCTCAAGCCATCTAACAAAATAACAATTCTTAGTTAGAAATATTCTTTATCTTCAAAGAGAAATGAATCGTTTGTTTACTCTCTGATTAAAAATCCTGAAACGTTCCGATAAAAAATATAAATTAAAAATAATTTGAACCAGCAGATTTCATTTTGAAAATTAGTACGTAACAACGTTTAAGCAGCAATTCTTAATAACATTCAAAGCTTAACTATTTATTATTTAATCACAACTAATTTCATAAACTCCATTGAAAGCTCGACCTCCTCGAATCGAATCCTGTATCTTCAATGATCCTGTTTCCACAAACTACTACTAGACTCTCAAGATACCTAACCTCGGCAAGCTTCATCCGACAGATACGATCGCAAATATTTGTCGTTGAACTCCACGAATTCGATAGCTCGTTAGCTCGACCGTTTACCGAAAAAAAAAGAGATAAAAAAAAAAAACAAAAAGCGAGAACATAAACGAACGATTCCCATTCACATACTCGCGTCAAGACGTAATCTACGATCGCCCCCCTTCTCCCTCTGTTGAATAACCGTGCCACCAGAGAACGAGCGAAACAACATATACATATTTAGTATATCAGGATAATTGTCAACCTTGGAAAGTTCTTTTTTCGTATTATATATAAAAGGCGCATTATTCGAAAGTCAACCGCGATAGCTTATCTTCGTCCAAGTCTGTCATCCTTTTTTTCAGATAGAGGATACGTCTTTCGAGATTTCTCTTCTCCCCTTTGGAGAGAGAGATCCAAAGGAAGAGAGAGAAAGAGAGAGAGAGAGAGAGAAGACAGTTGAAATCGTCCCAGATCCACGGTGCCCTTCGACCTCCACCTACTGGTAATATACACGATGAGTCACGTCGCGATGAGAGATCCGTCGTGGATAACTCTGGTTTGGAGACCAACGCGGATCAGAGGGGACCAACTCGAAGAGAGAAGACACCGATGAGGAACGTGATCGAATCCTTTTTGTCCGACTTCTGCTTTCTATGTCTCTAATTCGTTGCGAAATACCGATGATGGAGGAAATAATAAAAATCTACGTCGGTATTTGTTTTAGATGTATCTAGAAGAATACGAAACAGAGGAATACTTAATTCCGCGTACGCGTAACTGGTTCATAAGGAACGAGGATAATCGTTCTCGTACGGTTAAATAATTCATAAAACGAAGGCGAAGTTAGCTAGAGCCTCGCGGCAGAATCGAAGCAAATGCCTTCAACTGGCCCGTATAACGAAGTTATTGACCGAGCTGACCTCGAGACCGCCGGTCATCCGTTTCATATTTCTTTCATGGCTGCTTTAATACAAGCCTGGATTGGCGGACAGTGGTGTCGAACCAGCGCGCTCTCCTGGGAGTACGGTTAAAAGAAAATGAAAAGAGAAAAAAGAAATATATATATATATATAAAATTCAAGTCAGATTCAAAGTCTCTTCGATCACCGAGATCCGAGTCCTCGAAGAGGAAGCGACGAGATTGGCGCAAAGCTTTGCGTGTGAAATGAAACGACCACATGGAGGAAGAGTGTTTGGAAATCAGGATTCCAATGAAAAATCTGCTGGAAGAGGAAAAAGGATCGAGGTCGAGTCGATCCTTTAGCCCTTCGTGGCCGGATTGCCCTTATCGGGTAATTACGAGCGAAGACAGGGTAAAAGGGGGGACAGGGGCAGGTACGATAAAGGTGACGTTGCACCTAACCGCGCGGCATCTGCCCTAGGAAGGTTAAACAGCTGGGCAGAAAGAGGTGAGGCGCGGAACCGGGGATGAAGGACGAAGAGAGAGGGAAAACGGGATGGGTCACAGTGGTGTGGTGGTGGGGAGGGAAATAAATAAAGACGGGAGAGAAAGGAAGGGAGAAGAAGAGTCTAGTTCCGACGGTTCGTAGCCCGAAGTGCGGATAAAGAAAGAAATATGGCGTTGAATCGAGGAGGAGAACGAGACCGCGAGCTATGGAGAGAGAAAGAGAGAGAGAGAGGGAAGGGACAAAGAAGAAACGGAGAGGGGAGGTAGAAAAGGGAGGAAGGGAGACGAGAGTAGAGGGCTGCATGGAAAGGGGCGATAAAGGCATGGAAAAGGAGCTGGCAACGCCGCTCGGTCGATAGAAGAGTAGAACCTCCGAAACGCGGCAACGTTGCGACCCGTCTGCTTTAATACAGTGGTTCTCATTCAACCGTCCCCCCATTTCAATTTTCAATTTCTCTGCACTGTGGAAACGAGTGAACTCGCGTTGCGGTCTTGGTGTTATTCTATAGATTGTGATAGAGCGTGTGTGATAAAAAAAAAAAAGAGAAAAATTTCGGGAAAACAATCGGAATTGGGAATATGGTCGAGGAAGAATTTTGACAGGATCGTCAAATGAAAACCTCTGATCCAGTGTGCAGCCATGCAGATTACGCTCGAAGCCGCGTAGTTTTGGCTACGAAAAAATTCCTGTTTCCAATTTTCGTATCGAGTTCGAGAGTTTCTCAACCTGTTCACAATCACCAAAAAGAAAAGGTTACGTAATTAATATCGATCGTCCGATTTACCGCGGACATATGTTCGTTTTGTCATCCCTCGCGCAACCAATATTGCGATAAAACGTTAATTTACCGGAAACCAGACTTTATGTTCTTTCTTTCTCTCCCTGGATGATTCGTTGTATCGCGACAAATGGAAGAAATTACAGGACACGAAACGATAAGACAGTTCCCCTCCATCCCCTTTGGACGGTTGGCAATATCTACGTGTTCGATTCTTCGAGGCGAGGATGCGGCCGCGCGCAATTATAATTTATATATCGAAGGGAAAAGCTATAATTGGAGCAACGGAGGGGAAAAAAGGATACCGCTGCGCTTCGGCTTCTTTGAAGAAGGCTCGTTTTACCTAGTGATCCGCTATTCCGTTTCGCACGAGCGCTCGAGAACACGCGACTAAATCACACGTGACGCAAATTGGCGAACCGCTTTGATCGGCGAACGGTCGCGAACCGCGTCACGGTGCACGTGCATAGGGGAGTTTGTTTGATAATTTAATCTAGCCCGTATTCCACGATCGATGGAAATTAACGTGTAAATAAATCCGCAGACACGACTGGAAGGGGAGGGAGAGGCGGCGGGGAGTGCGCGTGGGCGGTGGAAACGTAATACAAATACATAGATCGTGGCGTGAAACATTCGTACACACCTCTCGACCGAATTTTTGCCTCGTGGACTCGTTCTATTTTCGTTCGTTCGGAAAATTAGTTATAGTCCGCCATATCCCGCCAGTGGATCTCGATTTGTTCGATTTCGAACGTTGGGAACGGAGACAGGATTGTTTGCTTCGTGTATTTCGAGGCTTGGTCGAAATATCGAACAATCGATTTCCTCGACCAAGTTTGCCAACAATGACTCGTTGACGGTAAATAATCGCTTCCTCGGGAGATCGTCGTCGAGCAAAGAGCGAAAGAGCGCGCAGGAAACGCGTAATTCCAAATAAGTTCCACAAGTGCAGAGGACCGTGACGCGTAAAAACAGCGGGCCCGTTTCGAGGCTTCGCTGTGTAGCGATAAGCGAGAAAGTTCGAAAATTACCGCAACACGATTGCTTCCCGGGTTCACGTGTATGTAATTCGAAAGAAATCGCGATTGTTTTAACCCCTGCGCCAAGTATGATTGGGTCATTTAAGACCTAACGAGTTTTTCGAAGAAAACAAAAGCGTTCATTCGTTCATTTAATGATTCCATAGTTTTACGTTTATGGCTTTCAACATTATATTTTGATAGTTTTTTAATAATTCATATTTTTAATAAATAACGAATAAGCGTTAATTTTTTTTTTAAGAAAATTCGCCATCGTGATCTTTCCTTCTTGATTAATTATTTTTTTAGCCTGATCTAAAAAATTGGCATATTTATATACAATATCGTGAAACTTTTGCACTTCGTTGTAATCCCAGTTTTTAATAAATAAATAGTATTTTTGTATCGACTTATAAGCAGATTATCGCGAGGCCGTTCAACTCGCTTGTCACGGTTTTAAATAAAATCCCACACGTTGTTGTTCCTGACGTCGACGGTCTTTTATTCGCGAGAATTATCGATTCGTCGGATATACAACGAAAATCCCAGGATTTTCACCGTTGAGCACGTCACATCGGCCAGAGCTCCGCCTTTCTCTAAAAATCACCTTTCGTTAGAAAAGCGTATACCCTCCTCTTATTCTTTCTTCCGGGTCATTCGGCTCGATTATCGAAGAAATCTTTCACCCTTATGGAAACTCACGAGCGTCGATAATCGTTTCGTATTTTCATCATTTCCTTTTTATGAGAAAAATTCAAAGAAATAAAGAAAAAAAAAAAGATCTCATAAAAATTCAAATTTTTCCCAACCAGAAATCGAAATTCTATGAAATCTGAATAAGAATTCACGGTTTCGAAATGAACGAAAAATCGATCGATAAATTTGAAAGCATGGTTTCCATTATACGTTAATAATAATCGAAGGATATTATTTCACCTTTTCACGACGAATCATCACGCGAATTCGCATTTTCGAATCGGTCCAGGTCTGTCATTTTCGAGCTCGTTTTTTTTCTTTGGTTAAAAATATCGGCCCTTCTTCCTCCTTTGCCGCCAATCATCCACCACTCTACCAACAATCCGGAAATGGATTCAAGACCCGTGCAAAATTGGTCCCAGCGTGGAATTATTCACGGTCGTCGTCGGGTGCAGCGATATTTCAGTGTCGCGGGTTCGTCGCACCTTCGTCGGTTCCTGCGAGTAACGGTACGCGTAATCGAAAATAACTCGGTGACGTCACGGATGCCTGTGATAAAACGTAATGACACGGACGAGCGGCAACCTTTCGCCGCTCGACAATGATCGGAACCGGTGGAACGGATACGATCCATCTCGCTCTATCGCCACTTGTTATTGTTGTTGTTGTTTCGATAAGAGGCGCGAAAGGAGGAGGGGGAGAAAAAGGAAGGGGGCAACAACACACCTGAGCGCAATTTATATAGGAATTCTCGATGCGTTCGCTACTTTTAAGCGCGGATATCGGCGGCATCATTCTCACGCTGCAACGATCGTTTCTCTAATATTTTACGTTTTATCCGCGAGCGGAATCTGCGGTGGATGCATCGCGGTTCGTTTGGAAATTGTCGAAGCGAGAATTCAATGTCGTTGATGAAAAGGGGATAAAAAGATAGGCGAAGGGGGATGATGGAAACGAGATTAAATTATCTTTTTTTAGAGGATAACGTTTAAAATTTATCTTCGTGATAAGATATTTCTTCCTCGAATTCGATTATTTGGATGTTTAACGATTGTATCGGAAGAAGAGAAATCGTATATCTTTACGAATCGATGTTAGAGTTGACGATAGAAGATTACGATGTAACCGTATTGGGATAAATAATAAATTCTCCAAACGGAATTATTTTTATGTAATAAATAAGGAATTCGATTCGAATGGAATTCAATGTTTTCCTTTCAAATATTCAAATTTTCCAATTTCGAAATTCGATTCTCTATTCATAACGTGTACGTACACTTCTTCCACGAGCGAGAAGTTTAACTTCGTTTTCACGGTACACGAGTGCCCGATCATCCGCGAACTTCAAAGAAGTGGAACAGGGTCCCTCCCTCTTTTTCTCGTGCCAAAACGACTCGAGGAATGGTCTCTTTCGACAATTCGGATTTCTAAATGGAGTCGGAAGCTCCAATTGAGAATCTTCTTTCCTTTCGATCCGAAAAACTATTAGCATTGGTCCAGCAGAGGCAATGAAGCAGAAACGTACGCTCTCTCAAGGAGGAATCGGCGTTTCTTTCGATAAACTTCGTTCCAATCGTCTCATTGCCAACAAGTGCGTACAAGTGACATTTTTAAAATGAGTATAATTCCTTTGGGGCACGCTAACATTCTCTTTTCCGCTCACCGTTCGCGAGAGTGAGGGAATTGGAAGATCATTTATCTTGCATAACCTTTCGATGAATTTCTAATTACGACATAATAAAACACCAATAAGAAATGTCGAGTGAAAGAAATTTGCGTGCAAAGAATCCCGATCACGACTCACGCGCGTTTATTAATGGTACGTAGGATTACGAAACACGTAAATCTTATGTTAAAAAAAAGAAAAGAAAAAAGAAAAAGAAAAAACGTCTTTTAACGTTGCAATTAGCGTAATTGCACAGCTGTTATCGTTACACCGATGACAACGAACCCGTAAACGTAAAACGTAACGTAGTTGGAATGCGTATTACGATATTACTCTATCCAATCCGTAATGATAACATCGTTTCGTTATCCATTCTAATTCCGCAATCTTCCTACATCAAAATTCATTCGTCGAATGAACGAATAATGGAAACCAAAAGAGAATAATCTTTTTCTTTTTTTTCCCCGTTTCTAAAAATTCACTAGATATATTCAGATGGAATATACCAAAATGTAGTCCCAAACATTAATTCAAATACTTCTACTTACTCCACTATCGATCCATCCTATCCTCTCATCTTTTTCGATTTTCAAACCGTTCGAAAAGCAACTCGAACAAATTTTTTTCATAAGAGTGGAAAGTCTTTTCTTTTTTTTCCCCGTTTCTAAAAATTCACTAGATATATTCAGATGGAATATACCAAAATGTAGTCCCAAACATTAATTCAAATACTTCTACTTACTCCTTCGCTACATCGATCCATCCTATCCTCTCGTCTCTTTCGATTTTCAAACCGTTCGAAAAGCAATTCGAACAAATTTTTTTCACCATAAGAGTGGAAAATCGTTCCGTTTCGTATCACGAAAAGACGTTGATAGCGAGAGAGGCGCAACGGTATCACGGCCGGTGATTTACGCCTCGGCTCGCCTCGATTAGATACATTTTTATCTCGGGATCTAAGCAACCCATTGCCAACCACGACGCTAGGACCAGGGTGGTGAAGATTCATGAGGCCATGAGGTATTCCACGGGAGCGTAATTTTCCAGCGCGATTGCGGGGGGGGCGGTGTTGCGGAGGAAATTCTAATTTTTCAGGGACACCTTTCGTGCGCCATTTCAAAGGGAGGGGGAAGAAGGGGTCGCGCCGCTATCGTCGCCGCCGTTGCGTTGAAATTGCAACGTTCACGAAAGCGGCGGCCCGACCGTTATCGATCCCTTCCAACCGCGTTACGTGTCGTACACGTTTGCCCACGCGTACGCGCGTACGTGCTCGTTATCGCCCTCTCCTCGAGCGAGCGACACTTTATCTGGATAAACGGCGAGTAAAAGGGGGACGGGGAGGGGATAAACAGGCGGCTCGATATCGCGACTCAACGCGAAACGACGATCTTTCTCCCTTAATCGAGACCGGTTTAACTCTTGTTGCAAAGTGTTCCAAGAGGGTGAAATCCGTTATTATACGCGAATCGTCCACGATTTATTTATCCATTCATTCTCTGGTTCGAATCGTTTCGAGGAAAGACAAGAAGATCGTTCAATCGTTAATCAACGTCTGTGATTCTGCCTCGTGCGTGAATTCCCCAGAGATTCGAATTATTTAATTGGATTTCGCGTCAGGAGGATTTCTTCGAAGCTATCAAATTTTCCGTGCCAAGGATCGTAAAGGATTTCCGGGAGTACGAGGAAATTGATCTGTTAAGTAGTCGCGCACAGTGGAACAAGTTTGCCATGGCCAGACAGGGGAAACCGCGAACTATAAGGATTGGAGAGAAGGAATCTTTGGGCTGAAGGAGGATGAAGGAGGTGTTTAATAGAGAAGTATTTGATAGCTGATTCCTTCAATTATTTCGATACGTCAAATTTTTTCCCATTTCACTCCGGATTTCGAAATTATAGCCACGTTTTTGTTTGATCATCGCAAGGCAAAAGTATATACTTTGGATATTTTTGGATGGCAAACGTTATATTGTCATTATTTTTGACAGACAGGTAACAATAGGAGAAATACAGGGAATACGGGATTTTATTTTAAGAGGATGCTTTTCTCCAGATGGATAGTAAAAACTTAAAAAAAGCATCGCTGATAGGTCGAAGCTTCGGGGAGCTTTTAAGACCAGTTGCCAGCTCAGCTGCCGGAAATGGTTTACCGTGAACGGTCAGCGAAATCCTTCGCCATCGCTTTTTCCATCTTCCCCCTCTCTCCGTAGAGGAGAATCCTTCGTGCATTCCTTAACGGGGAGAATGAAGTACAACGGACACAGGATTTTCCAAACTTTTGAAAATTTTATCCGCTTAAATTTTTTACGCCAATTCCTCCCAACGTTGTACTCTCTTATACTTATATTTTTTAAATTAAAATTCTCGTGTATATCTTCGTTCCCCGTGTCCCTATATATATCTTCTCAAAAACGAGAGAAATGATATTCCTCGTGCAATCCATTTTTCATAAAATCAACGAATGTATTTGATACATTGATGAAGGAAAAAACTTCACTCGAAAACATCATCGCTTCACAGATCTCTAATAATAAAAAGAAAGAAAAAAAAAAAAACACTTTAATTGCTACTTCAAGTCAAACTACCGTTCTTGCCTATTAAACCTGACGTTCGAAATTGCAAAGGCATTATTAACGCTGCCAAAAACCTAGCTTATTATTAATAAATAACGATAGGGGCGTGAAAAAGTCTTTTAAATAAGAAAGAAGAAGAAAAGAAAGAAGAAGAGAAAGAAACGCGAGGACAAGAGAGCGTGACCGACATCGATATTCGCGCAATGGAAACGTGTTTAGCGGGAATATGATTTTGCGCGCGCAAGATCGCCGAGACAAACGGGTCGATTAATATTCCGGTCAGCTCACGGCGCAAAGGACAGTCGGGAAAGGATCACTCCACTTTTCAAGTCCGGTTGGAAAGAAACTGCTGGCCGGAGCGGAGTTCAGTGTCCGGAGCAGCGGGAGGTCGAGGAACGAAGAAATCT
>NW_006263534.1:1002462-1004569 GCF_000469605.1 Apis dorsata | reverse complement strand
TCGACTTAGTTTTTTTTTTTCTTTTTTCACGGTGCAACAGCATCGCGGCATGGGAGCATCGAATTTTCATTTTTCCCTCCCGATTTTCGATTCCTCGTGAACGATGGAAACGATGAATGGCGTCGTTCGTTATCTTGCAGGTCAGAATAAATTCCAGATTTTACAATTTCTAAAATCTTTTGTCGATTTTAATACCGAAATTTAATGGGGCCTAATGGAGTCGAGTTGGATTTATGAATTAAAAAAGAAAGAAAATTTAGGAACGTGTTGAATTTACGTTTCTTTAGTTTTCGTGCTCTTTCTCCAAGATGGTAATCCCTATTTGGATATATTTATATATAATAAATTTTCTTTACGAAGAGAGACACATTTTAATCGACGATACGGTATTTGTTAAACTGATTGAATTGGCAAGGAAAACGTGTACAAAATCGTGTGATAATCGCGTGTCCGCCATAGTATCAAGACCCGTTCCGTATCGAATTTCGAGGTGACGACGAAATGTTTCTGTCGCGAAGAATGGACAAGGGTGTGACCCGAGATCCCCAAAGGGGGTTGTTTAACATCGATCCCGCCAAAAGGCCAGGAGATTAAGGGTGGAAATATATACAATCGAATTTAAACCGCCTTTGACCGCCATCGATTCCGAATAATAATCGAAAATAAGGGAAGACGGATCGATTGGGAGAGCAGAAAAATTGAAGAGAAAGAAGAAGGATCGGGGGAGGGGAAGGGAGCGGCAGGTTAATAACAAGGGAAGATCGGATAAAAAGAAAAGAGCACGGCTGCGAAACTGCATCTCGCCTTCACCCAGCTGCCTAGCCAATCAGAAACGACCTTCGTCGGTTTTGCTCTTCTGTCGGCGGCGGGAGTATCGATCTTTCTCTTTTCGCCGGAAAAACGGGCGAAAAACGAGGGAAACGTTGAAAAATTTCCCGACATTGGATTAAAAATCTCGTTCCACGTCCTTCCATCAGATAAGATAACCCACATCGAATCGAAACTCTACCATGTGATACCATTTCCGCGAAACCTTCACTGCCCACGTTACCTTTCAAATACCAACGCAAAATACGTACATCGTCGTACGATTGTAAACGTTCCACGTTCTCCGAATTTCCAAATTTGTCCTCCAATCCCAACTCCAAGCCCTAATCACGAAAAGGAAACAAACGAAAGAAAGGATGACAGGGGCAGCGTTGGTATTGATGAGCACACAAGGATGATAATTTGGACGGCAACGAGAGGCAGAACGGTAAATACGTAGGAGCAAAATGAACGAGAGGCTCACCTTGTTTCCATAGCAGGCACAGTGGCGAGATTGGCGCGGTGCGAGCTGCCAGAGGCGCACGGAAGAGGATAGTCGGACGGCTGGAGGAACGGGGCAGGATGGTGTCTTCGAGGCGTGACCGTTGGCTGTAAGTGTCGGCGGCGACGCTGTCGATGGCGACGCTGATACCGATGATGTTGCCTGTGATGATGATGATGATGATGATGGTGATGATGATGGTGATGGTGTTGTTGATGATGGTGATGCTGAAGCGGTACCTGGATCCTGTGGACCGTCGTGCCGGGCACCCTCCAGCAGAGAACATACGGGACCGCGTAATCGGGTTTCACCTGTACCACGGGCACCACCCGGTACTCGACTACTCCACGTGGATGAAACGACACCGATCGACCGTTATCCTCGCTGGATCCGTGCGCCAGGAGGCGAGTCTNACGGAGGACGTTGTAGTCGCGACAGCCAAGGTCACGGGGTAACATGTCACGAGGACATCCCCACGGGCCACCAACTACCGCCCCCCGCTTCGCTTCGTCATCCTTGATTCCGCGACGACTGTCGTTCCAAGATTTCGAGGTGGAAAAAGAAAAGAAAACTTTACACCCCTCTTTCTTCCCTCCTTTCACTCGCGACGACAATCTTCTTCCAAACTCCTCCCCTAATTTTCACAACGGTTCGATGATAATCTTCTTTAAAAATCGACAAGATCGAGACGATTGTACACCACTTTTCTTTTTCTTTTCCTTATCGAGGTCTCCTGCTTCCACAGAGCACAGCGCTGTTTATACTGGTCCGATATCCTTGGGACGCGTGGTTGGGACT
>NW_006263534.1:992644-1001701 GCF_000469605.1 Apis dorsata | reverse complement strand
TTGTCGCGCGCTCGTGCCACCGGCACTCGAGGCTGCGCGCAAAAAGAAACCACCGCGTCGTCGTCGCCGTCGTTGTCTTCGATCACGGGCCTCCTCCTCGTCGTCGTCGCGTAGTCGTCGATCATGCTTCATACGATCGAACATTGTGCGCGATGGAATAATTTTCCTTTGATCTCGCGGGCTTCTTGGAGATTCTTTTTCCTTTTTTAATTAGTGAATAGAAAAAAATTGCAAGAAAAGAAACAAAAATGTGATGGACGAGGCATACGTAGTCGAGATGATTTTGAATTTGATTGTGCGCGAAATTTTTGGATTTCTAAGAATTCTTTTCTTTTTTCTTCTTTTTAATTATCGAATAGAAAGAATAAAAGTAGCGAAAAAATCGTGATGGATATTATCTATGCGATCTTTGCGTCGCGTGATTGAGTCGAAAATTGTGCACGATAGAATAATTTTTCTTTTGATCTATGTTGATGTTTCTAGCAAATATTTTTTTTTTTTAAAGAAATGTGATGGATATCGTTGCATTCTCCTCTTACACGTTGACGAGCTTCTCTGCGTCGATCAGATAATCGAATCGTATAGAATAGAATAATTTTCTTTTGGTCTGTTAAAGTTTCCAATAATTCTTCATTTACTTAACTTTAAATCATACTATAACTATCTTAGGTTTTAGAAAAATTTGAACAAATTCTATAGGAAGAAATTCCAAAACTTTTTTGATAAAAAGAGTTAACAACTCGTTTAACAAGAGTATCGTTTCTCTTCTTCTAACTCTTTAGTTAAGGAATCTCTCTGTTTGACGATGGAAAGAGAACAGATGAATTTGATCGGTGTAATACTATTCGCGTAATTATTAAAATTCTGAGGATCGCTAGATTAGGAAAAGATAAATCACGAGTATTAACTCTATTTTACACGAAACAGTTAATCCAAGTCATCACGTGTGAACCCATGTTACAAAAGGGTCATTAGTTCTCGGGTCTTCTGCTAATTACGGTTAAAACATGAGCAAAGATTAACATGATGGCCGGTTGTCACGTATGCGTGATTTCACGGAGCTAGTTGGTTATTGGCCGCTGGTAAACCGTGATTTCGCTTGGCTATCATTTCGTATAAATTCACAGATTATATCCGTATTCGTGAAAATATTAATATACTCTTCCGCGCATACAAATAAATAATAAATTACATTAATGAAGATGAATAATCAAGACAGCACAATGCGCAAAGTAACTTGCGCCAATTTAATTGCACGCAACGATTCTATATTCAAAGTATAACGGAGATTACACAAAGCAATTCCGACTAACGATCAATGAGAATAACAAAAAAAAAAAAACTTTGAGATAACTTTAACGATGCTACATATTTAATCCTACAAAAACACTGGAAAAGTATACACCGCGAAGCATATTTACTAATAATAATATCAGATAGTAATAGCAATTAAGCGATACGATTTGACTCAGGCGACAAGGACGCCTTATTATTTAACGTGCAATGGCATTTTTCAATCAATTCCTCGGGTATATCTGAGGCAGTTGATGTGTGCCTGTCCAGGCTGAAAATTTCATCGAAAGGGTCGGAGGAAAAGGGGTGAACGGTCGCGTGGGTGAGTCGTTTACCCCTGCCCCTCCCTCTTAACCTCTTTTGCGACCTGCACAGGTGGCCGGCTAATACCGTGACGAATCGGTGGCCATCGCGACTGGTTCGTGACGAGACACGATTTACGAGGCTGGCCCCCGTGAAATTCAATCGTCCCCGGTGCCTTCCGACACCGACCGCCTCCTTCTTCGAGAGAACAAAAAGTTTACATTTCGAAATCGACAGAGAGAGAGAGAGAGACGATTGGAAATTAGAGCAGGGATTTGGAATTGGGTCACCGTCCATCCGGGGCTTTCGTTCGAGTCCTCGAGACGAGGAGGAGAGGGCAGAAGGAGAGGAGTAGAAAAGTCGAGGGAGAAGAAGGATAAAAGGCGTCCTTACGAGGTCGCCTCGGGACGACCTTCGTTGAAAATGGATCGATCGCCACCATATCGACGGCCGATCGGCCATCTCTCGTTTATTACCGAGACAACAGGCTATTCGCGCGATCCTTCACCGCCGCATAATCACCCGTTACACCGACGACTAATTGGTAACGAGCGGATCGCCAAGATATCGTGCTCGTGATGGCCTCGATCCTCCGAGGCCTTTCCTTTCAACTGGTGCTCGTGCGGAAAATAGGGGAGAGAGAGAGAGAGAGAGATGAAATAAGGGATGCAAGGAACGAAGGCCAATTTTCAATTACCGGTCGCGGTGAAATCGCGAGCCTGGCAACCGCTAATTATCGATAACGTTTATGGCAGCTAAGATCGATAAATAAATTTCCACGCTTCCGAAGTCTCGTTTAAACGCTTGCCTCCCTCCCCTTCGAGATATCGTCGGGATAAAACGTTGTCCGGGCGAGGACGTATTAATTTTCAATCGAGAATCGATCATCCCCAACCAAAGTTGTCCGACAAGGTGTGCGAATCGATCGAGTTTTATCGGTGGCCGTCGAGCGGGGGAAAGATTCTCGTTCGTTTGAAACGCGCGATTGATGGTAAAGATAGAAGGGAGGAATGGTTTACAATGGTTTGTAAAGGGAATTTAGATAGATATGCAATTATTCAGGACAGGTGAGAGCCACTGGTTAAAATAATCGATGTATTAGATTATGACGAGGCGATAGGATCAAACGGGCCGTTTCTATGCATAAGAGTAGAGGAGGAGCGTGGGCCGGAATTCTATAGGAACGGGGTAATACGATAATGTTTCGTGCACCAAACAACCCCGCCGCCGGTGCAGCGGTTTACAAGCGAGGAGAAGTTGCGCCGGACTCGTGCAGTATCGTTTCAATATCCACGAGAATCGAAAGACGTATTGTTGGAAGGGTGTGGTGCCGAATAGGCGTCGATACGTATTTATACGAATCCGAGAGGGAAATTCGATAAGGAAGACTCGGCCTGGGATACGATTACTACTCGAACAGAGGTTATCGTGTTTCATTTTTTTGTATTTATGAAGTATTCCAGTTATACGAGCTGGTTTCGAATTACGGAACGAATGAAGTTCGAACCACTTTTGATACTCTTGAAAGAAGAACATCATAGGAATACAACGATGTACTTACTTAATTTCTTTTTTTGTAATTAAAATGCTTCTTGAAAAAAAGCATCCTCCAAAGTTTTTATTTTTCCCAAAGTGTGTACTCGGATCCAAATTTACGATGCGACAACGCGTTTATAATCCCATTATTAGACTCGTTTGGCGGAGATTTCTTTCTTTGCCATAAAAAAAGGTTAAAAGCGAGTAATTATATTACCACCGTGAATGATAAGGTAAAGAGTATCATCATGGAAGGTTCTTCGCTCTCGACGACGATTAACTCCTCGTACCGTGAAGCAATCGCGAAACAATTTTTACGCACATATTTTTCTCTTTGGATCGATAACTATACCTCTTCCTTCGATGACAGTCTCTAATCTCCTTGAAATTCAGGTCTAGATCGAATCACGGGAGTATGATTGAAAAAAAGAAGAAGAAGAAGAGGTGGAAGAAAGAAGATAAAACGATGATGGAACAGCTGCTACCTTCGATCGTTTCATGCAAACTCGAGGCGTGTAGCAACGCGCAAATAAGAAGGAAACGGGGTGCAGGGATCTGCATGCCCAACACCTCGCCGATACGTGATATCCTTACGAACAAGCTTCTGTTCTTGTCCGACGATGGAAAGCATGCATCCGGACGAGGTAAAATCTGATGGACGAACAGGCGGTACACGCGGCCAGACGAATACGAAAGCAAACGTGTCGTCGCGGGCAAATTCGACGAATTTCGCGTACACCTTGAAACCCAACTGTTATACGGTCTCTGACGGGGTGAGACAGATGATGTTGATCCGTGTTAAGATTTTCGTGAGGGATAACCTAAAAGTAAACGAACGATGTAGAACAGTAATTTTATGGTTTTTATGATTATATTTTTAGAATGAAATGGAAATGGGGATTAATTTTTTTAATAGGATATAATAAACATCGGAAATAAGCGAAGAATGAAATTTTGTAATTCGATCGCTTCTCGAATTTGAAGTCAAGTCAACTTGGATTCACGTTCTTTTTCACAATTGGAAGGTTCCTTTCTTTTTTTTTTTTTTTTTTTTTCATCGCAATAACATCTCAATCCTAGGCCTAAAAGATCTCAGCATCGCCCAATTTCCTAGATTCTCCCCATCCAGAGAAGACGCGTCAGGTGTTCTAATTCCCCTCCAAATTTTCCACGCCAAAAATCCTTTTCCACCGATAAAATTCACCCTCCCCTGACGATTACACGATGATCCCCTTATCTCCTACACCCTTCACGATCTTACGATCTTCGCGAGCCGAATATCGATAGCTCGTCGACGCTGTTGTTGCTAATTGTTGAAACACCAGCGCTCGGCTGCCGCGATTCCACAGCAAACGCATCGACAAGAGAAAGAGAGAGAGAGCCTATCGACGAATATCGTGAAGAGAAAAAGAGGGAAAAAAGAGGCAAAAAAAAAAAAAAAAAAAAAAAAAAAAAAAAAGAAAACAGGACAGGGAAGAAAGTTTAGGGTGCGCTCGAAGCCGGCCCTGGGCGTCGCACACGCCACCGCCACCTCCATGCCCCCGTCCTCGTTCGCCCAAGGGCGGCCAGACTCGTCGAAGTTACCCTCGCGCGACCATTGGTCCCCTGATTCGCATGCGCGCGCTTGAAAACCGCTCCTATTGATCCGCCGACGCGGTTTTCCTCCTCCTCTTCCTTCTCACCCCTTCCTCCCCCACCCCAACCCGCCATTTTCCTCTCTCTCTCTCTCCCTCTCACCCTCCTTTTTCCCTCGTCACGCTCCATCCCCTTGTTCCGCGAGAGGAACACTCGCACGCAAGATCCGGCAAGATACGCGCCGGATCTACGCCGGATCCTCCGTGTTCCTCCGTTGTCCATCGTCGCTCCCGCGACATCGGCAACATCTTTTTGTTATACACGCGTTGTTTCTCTCGTTGTTCCCTTTTTTTTTACCGGAAGCTTATCCCGCTTACTCCTGGAAGTTGGAGGGGGAGGGGGTAAAAAAAAAAAAAAAAAAAACGTACATGCACGATACAACAATCCTGTACCGCACCACGTAGAAGAAACACCACGTTTGTTCTTTGTGGGGAAATTTTGGTTATTTGGAGAGGGAGAGAGGTTTTTGAAGGGGAGAGGAAGATGATGTTCCAATCATGGTTTTGGTGGAGAGAATTATACGATCCGACGAGAAGGGATATACACGCGGACGGTGAGAATGGTTTACTGGATTTCTGGAGAGAGAATTTTTTTTTTTTTGTAATTGAAAGATAACACGGTTTTCTTCTGTGAGGGGGGGAATTTAGTTGTGAAGAAGAGAGGTTCGTGGAAGATTATCGTAATCCAGGTGAGAAAAGGTATGGTGAGAATAATTTTCCGAAGGGGGAAGTTCTCTGTGAAAATTTTGATATTGAAGGGAGTTGTGTTGATATTAATCTCTCATCGAGTCAATCATTGAGTTAATGAAGGAGAATATAATTTTTTAATAGAGAATTTTTTTTTTTTAATGAAAGTGTTTGAAGTTTTCTAAGATTTTCTGGAAAATTTTTATTGATGAATTTTTTGAATTTTTGAATTTTTTTGAATTAAGAAAATACTTAATTGGAGAATATAGTTGTGCGTATAAAGAAATCTGTATAACAAAATTCATTTCTCCAAAAAGTAATTTTCTTTTCTCTTCTTTTAATTCAAACGTAATACAAACTTGCATAAACCGTAGCTAAACAACGCATTGCAAGCCTTATTTGTAGGATGTAAAGCATCCTAATCGTGATATATAATCACGAAAAGATAAGAGGGGAACGTGGAATACAATTTTTTTTTACGGGATACAAAATACGACGATTAAGCGAGGAAAAACGTTATCCCTTCGAGATAAAATATATATATTTTGGCAAAATACTTTTCATTACTGTTATCTCATCGAATTCTCCGCTAAATCTACGATAACCACCCACGCACTGCGGACTAACTTCTAATAATCGAGTTATCCGTGAACACATGGCAAAATGTCAAATGGGAAATAGACAAGCTACGAGCAATACAATTTCACAGAACATGAACTTATTGCACGATTATTCATCCTGACCAATTTCTAAATGCCTCTTTCGATCGATGATTACGAATCGAATCGATCGTTCTTCACAAAAAAAAAAAAAGAGAAAAAAAGAAAGAAAGAAAGAAAGGAGCCACCTTCCTCCTTCCTGAAGAGAGAGAAAATTGGCCGTAATTACAGGTGCAAGATCGATATCGAAGCTGGGAAGGAAGCGCGAAAAGGGGGTGGACGAGAAAAGAAAGCCAGAGAAATCGCATTACGACTCGATCGAAGGAGAAAGAAATTCTTGGGCGAGTTTCTCCTTTGAATCTCGCGGAATCTTCGAGCTTTTTTTGAAATCTGAGACGTCCTCCTCTCCTCCTCTTCTTTTTTTTTTCGCTTAAACAGTCCGTCATTAAAGACAAATGAAATCACAATTTTCTCCACGAGTCTTTTGCCCTCCCCCCTTCCGAACTCTTCTGTAATTATTTCTGCCCCGCGAAGATCTAATTTCCACGGGCGGTAATATCGATTAAAGTCGACCTCGCGCGAGCACCCGCCGAGTAAACGAACTTCCACGAAAGAAAATCCTCCCAACTACCCCCTACACCCTTTTCCCTCGCCCCTCTCTCTCTCTCTCTATCTTCGTTCGAAAATTTCGAAGGGAAGGGGGAGAGCGAAAAAAGGAAGATGTTCGATTTTATGGAAGCGATACTACGACGATGGCTCGAGGCTCCCTCATTTTCGTCATCTCCGATATTTTTCGCATGCAAATTACGGTGGAACAAGCGGCAGCCACTAATTTCGGATGCCTTGGTCGGATGGAAGATTTATAATATGAGAGGAGGCATGGAGATGCTTATGGAATACTTATAATCGAATTCTTGCGGCCTCGGGAATATCCATCTTTTCGTAACTCGTGTAAACGCGAGGTAAAGTGGTCGCGAAGGAAAGTTACGCGACCTACTGACCTTTTCGACGCCTCGTATTCGTATAGTTACTCGTCCCCAAAGTGACTTGACAAAATATAAAGTCTGATGACGATCGGCAGTGTCTCGATGATGAAAGAAAAGAAAAATGAAGAAAAGAAACTTTCTCCTCGCAAGTTCGCAAGTTCTTTCGTTTATTAAAATCTAATGATATTTACTTAGAATTTCGATTACTATTCGTGTAAGAGATCATGTTACCGATTATTTTATATATTATGCAAATTGAAAAAAGAAATCACGATAGGAGAGAATGATACGACGAGCATATTATAACTTTTTGATTAAATTACTTAAATGAAAAATTTCTAACGTCAAGATTTGATTATACTTGGAGATACGTTTATTTGAAAGTCTGCTCGAATATTATACGTCACCTCGTTTGTATACCTCGTGAATTCGAATCTACTTGAAAGTATTCTCCTTGTTCCGGCAAAGTACAGGGGCAACGAAACTTCACAAGTCAGATTCGAACTTCCTCCATCGCGAGTAATCACCCTCCTCGGCAGAACGAGCTCGATAACAAACGAAGACCGGTCCGTAACCGTAACCCGCGACGCCCGTGATCAAGAATCTCGAGGAGATTCGAGAGAGGAGGTCAGGGAATCAAAGGGCTGGCCTTCCCCTGTCTAAGATAAGAAACGATTTTTTTACCACGTAGAGGGAAGAAGAGAAGGAAAAAGAAAAAGGCGGAAGAGTGTACACGACAGGATGAAGGAGGACAAGCACGGGTAACGCGATGGATTGAATATTTAAGAGGCACTCCATTCGCGTGGAAAATCGAACGCTGTTCCTCCATTAAGGTGGCTCTACACGAGAAGAAAAATAACGAGCAAAAAGGAATTCGTATCGTTTCGTACGATTTTCTTTTCCACTTTCTCTCTCTCTTTTTGACTTGTATCTAGAACCGTTTTGATAGCCTATGAGGATAAATAATTTTCGAAAAATAAAAACAACTGGTGATAGATCTGAGAGACACTTCGAATCTTTACACGTTCGACGAGAAATACAAATCGAATATAATTGGAAATCTGGAAATTTTCGAAGTTTTGTTAACTCTTGCAAAATTTGCTTTAGAATTTCTCGTATGATAAAAACGAATGATAGAAAAGAATACGAAGATTTATATATTGGTATATTGTGCATTGATATAAGAGGCATCGAATTTGGAGAAGATATCGAATTAAGAGATTGAATCGACATATTTTTTTTCGAGTATTATGAAATTAAACAACGGAACCGCGATGCATTGTTACGAAGTTTGTTTAAATCGCTAACTTTTGAGCCACTTCAACATCGTTAACGAACTCGTGAACGTTGATCTAGAAGTACACACAACATATGTATAAAATGAAAATTGTCAGATCACTTGAAATCCTGTGAATTATTAAATCCTAATTGGGAAAATGTAAGTGCTCGAAATAATATAATTATGAAACTCTCGAAAATCTGCACTGCAGAAATTTAAATTGTAAATTAAGAGCCATATATCAAATATCATAGAAAATTCACATATTTTCTTGATTCATCCTACGAATTAATTATTAGATCATTAGAAAATAAGGATATTTAAAAAATTTTAATCTTTTCGAGAAAATTTTATAATTTCTAACATCTTTTATTATATATTGAATATTATGCACGCACGTCTTTCAAATCTCTACATATAATCAGTCTACAGCATCACTGTATTTTTAATTTTTCCAAAAAATACGAAAAATAAAAAAAAAAGAAAATCATCACACTATACACTCAAGTCATTTTGACTTTCGTTAAATTCCCGTTCTTCTTCAATTTTTAATAAAACACCACACAATGAAAAGCTACTTTTAATTTCCAAGCGATCGAATATCACGCAAAGCGACAACATACATCGATTAATCATTCTAAAATCATGCAACAACCTCGAGTAAAACCTTTGGTTAGAAT
>NW_006263534.1:991124-992291 GCF_000469605.1 Apis dorsata | reverse complement strand
TGGACTATACCATGGCGCATAAAGTGTTGGCAAGGCTTGAGAATGGCTCGATGCAAAGTAGCTCGGTCTCTCTCGTAATCCGGCCGCCTTGATATTCTCTCATCTCTCGATTCGCCCTCCGCATCGAAGCCATTGTTATCCGCGCTCTCCTCTCCTTTCCCCGCCCCCTCCCTATCTTTTTGTTTTCTTTCTCCTTCCACCCCTTCCCCTTCCGCGAAGGATAATCAGGGACGATGTCATTTTTCAAACTGACAAACGGCCGGTATCGCGTATATACTTCTTAATGGAACTCGATAACAGATTTTCGCCACCGGTTCACAGAATTTTTCCGAATGCTATGCGAGGAATATTTATTATCGTCGGGAACCTCGATTTTATTCGCGAGTAGGAAAGAGTTAAGAGTTTTTGAAAGAGATAGGAAGAAAAACTTTCCCTCCAACTATCGTATTTGTGATTAATGACGAAGGTGGAAAGAGATTTCTTGTTTTTTTTTTTTTTTTTTTTTTCAACATAACGTGGTAGAATATTTCTTTAATTCTGGAATTTTGCGATTTATTTAATATCGGAAAAGATGTTACATCCCTTCAGTGTTTGAAATGCTTCAATGAGGCAAAAACTTATAAACAGCTCAAACTCGATCCTCGCACGAGACGAAGATCTTTCGTATCAACAAAAATGATGGGAAAAAAGAAAAAAAAAAAAAGAGGCTATGGAAGAGGCTTCTCAAAAGACCACGAGGCAATTAAGGATATTGGCGGGTTTCGGTTCAGGGGGTGTGCTTGCGAATCAGCAACCCTTGCGGTATAATAATGAAAGAGAGAGAGAGAGAAAGAGACAAAGAGAAAAAAAAAAAAACGCGCGGATCAAAGTGCGCGATACTTAACAAATACGGTGTGCTGACCCCCTCGAACGAAGAGAGAAACGATTCGACGGATTTTTACACACGCACGACGAGCATCGCGTACGACACGACGATAGCTCGTGGATCCGATGGCTGAAAAACGCAGCCACGCATCGTTGAAAACTTTGAAACCTCTTCTCGGCTTCCATCCTTCCCTCCCCTTTCCCCCATTTATATTAATGAACGGGAATCGGTCGGGAATTTCGCGTGTGTGCACCCCTTGTCGCGCATCGATCGCACGAGGAGGGAGGATAAAGGAGTACAAC
>NW_006263534.1:982312-990795 GCF_000469605.1 Apis dorsata | reverse complement strand
AAAAAAAAAAAAAAGAAAAAAGAAAAAGAAAAAAAAATCGGTGGGAGGGTTGATCGTTTCGAATTTCGTGGGTCGAGTAGTTCTTCGTTCGAGGTTTCCGCCGTGTTTTTCTTCAGCGTTTCGAGAAGCGTGGGTGGTAACGTGCTTTTTTTTGTAGAGGAGAAGGATGAAGATAGGAGGAAGGAGGAGATTTGGGTGGAAAGTCGAAGAAAGAGGTTGCTTACCTCGGTTTGTTTTAATATTTGATTCAATTTTTCACGTTCTCCCCCTTGGAATTTTTGAACGAGTGATCTTTCTTATAGTGCTTCGAATAATCTTTGAATAAAACTCGATTATTTTAATTGATGAAACTAATAATTCAACTTTATATCTTCTGCAAATCTTGAACATAAATTGGAGATTTTTTTTTTATATGGAGGAAGATTCGCAAGACAATCGATGAGAATGATTACAATATATGATTACAATAAATAACTTGATTTAATTCGAAAATTTAAAAGATAAAGAGATTTTTGAAAGATCCATCGCCTTCGAACTCTCCTTTCCACGTGTACGAAGTGAAAAGAAAGAAAAGAAGCCGAAGTTTCGAAAAAACCCTAAATCTCCTTTCTTTCCCCCAATTTTCTGGATCGATCTACGAAACAAGCGCGAATCTACGAACCTTTCTTACGAAAAACCAACTTATCATCGCAAACTGGAATTTCATTCATCCAGGAAACGATATTTCACGAACGAACGCAATACCAAACCAAAAGTGGCACACTCCTTCTATATACAATTGGAATATCCCTATAGAATCGAAACAGTTATTCCTCCTTCCTTTTTTTTTTCTTTCATTTTCTATTTACCACGAGCAAACACGCGACAGAGGGAACGAATGGACGGCGATTCTTTAGAAGAAGCTTGGAAGAATAATCTTCCCAGACATCGAGCCCGCGAGTCTTTCTTGGTTTCCGCTTGCGAAACCGTTAGATCCTCCTCGTTTCGATCGCGCGGGGACGTGTCACTGCAGAGGATAATTCGACGACAGTATCCTCCAGTAATGGCGGACGATGTCAAAGGTGATCACCGTGGCCAAGATTCTTCTTCGATCCTTTTCAAATAGACGAAAGTTGTCCGAGTTGAAAGAGGACTGGCTTCGATCTACGAACGAGAGACGCGCGAGAGAAAGGCAAACGAAGGGGGAAAATGGAGATCCAACGCGAGTACCGCGAGTTATCCTGGAGGGAAACTACTTCTTTTCCAACTTCTTGCTCAGACACCGAACTTTATCGGCCCTCGCGGGGTTAATTGACACTTGGCGAGCCGTGCAGCACGTTTTTCCGACTCGACTAATTAAATTTAATGTAATAAGACAGAGGGGACAGAGAGAGAGAGAGGGAAAAAGATCGAACTTCGTAGAGGGAAGTTGGAAAGCCTGTATTCGCGGAACTAAAACGAAATTCTATACGAAGATTCGTTTGGAATTCGATTAACAGACTACTAATTAGACGTAATTCATGATTTTGCGGATGAAATTTAGAAAATGTTCGAATTATAGAAGGAGCGTGGTTGCACGAGAATTATCTATTTGTGACTTGTTGTTGCGAAAGAATTGAATCGAAATTTCAAAATTCATTGTCAAAACGGAGGAAGAAAGTTTTAGTAAGATGTAGGAGGAGAAAGAGCGAAATTAAAATTAAAATCTCTCGCGCAACGTTTCTTCTCTAACGTGTTAATCGACGTGTTTCTGGAGGAAGGAAGGTGGGTGACTTTTCATCGCGAATTCTGCAACTCTGCCTCCTATAAGCTAATCCGACGTAATGAGGTAAGAATAAGAAAGGGCGGAAGAAACGAGAGGAACTCGGATAAAAGCACCACCCTTATCTGTCGCGAGCGAGAGAAGGAAACGAAGGTGGTGGTGGTGGTGGTGGTCCACCTTCTTCGAGGAAACTTTCTCGAAGAGATTTCTTATCAAAATGTAAATCAACCTCTCCACCTATTCCCTTATCTCCTTATCCCCTATCTTCTTTCCGCAACTTGCAAAAAACGATCGACCACCCCCATCCACCCCCATTTCCAAAAGATAACCGACTCCCACCGAATCGTTTCCATGTGAAGTTCCATGTGAATTTTAATTTCGATCGAAACGCTTTTAATTTCCAACGGAGGGCGAATTATCAAATATTTTCCCGCGATCAAAGCGGATCGGAAGCGGGCGAATTCGATCGAATTCCATCGGCAGCGTGTACGCGATTCAAAAGCGAATACGGAACGGCGTGGCTCGTTGTATGCAAAATAGGAGGGCGGTTGAAAGGCTAATATAAATCGCGGCGACGAGGTATCGACGAGCACGCGGACTAATGACCATTTACAATTTTACAACGTGCCATTTACAATTTAGATGAAGATCCATTGTCTGCGCAACCCTTCTTCCGCCGGTTATGAAAAAGCCGGAGCACCCTCGGCAAAAATCACCCTCCGCCCTTGGCTGCGCCGCTATTTCTCTCTCTCTCTCTTCGTCCGTTTCCACCACCACCACCCCTTACGGTCGTCCCATTCCACCACGCCCGGCGTTTTCCACCCCAACCCGTCAGCTGTGATACTTTCATTTCGTGCATTCAGCAATTTCGCGCGAGCTCGTCCAATCTAGCCGGCCTAAGGCCTAGTTTCCGGGGATGTTCGTCGTTACACTTCCCTTCAAAAAAAGTTTTTCCATTTCTTAATTCTCTTCTTTTTTTTTCTTTTTTTTTTTCTATCGTTCGTATTTAATCTATGTACAAAGTTGAAACGGAACAAAGTTGGAATATCAATTGAATCGTTGTAAAAGATTATTTTTAAGGATTTCTGGTTTTCTTTTTTCTTTTTTGAAAATTATCAATTTCTTAACGCACCTTAACGAGCGAAAAATAACGTCAACTCCCAACGATTTAAATTCTCTATAAATTCATAATGTTAAGTGAGTTCGATTTAAAAAAAGTTTAAATATTCGAGAAATAGTTTATTATATGCCAAATCAAATGATTTCGCATTCCGTGTTGCGGATGACGGTTTTGACCGATTCGCGTTAATTCGCGTTTGAATTAACAACGCGTCGAAATATTTATCCCGAAACGTTCCCCCTCCCCCGAGAGAGGGGTTGAAACGAGGAATCGAAGCCGACGCGCGTTATCTCGCGTGTTACAATTAATAATGCATGCGATACGCAACAGCGGCCTACCGAGCGTACGAAGAGACAGCGGTAAATTTGTACCTGTGCCGATCGTCGAAGAAGGTGATTCATCGCCAGCTTGCCGTGGATGATGAATGAAAATGTGCATGCGCTTAAGAGAAATATATACAAGGCACGTATGCCCGTCACGGGACGAGCGGTGAACGAACTCGAACGAGACGGTGACGAAAACGATCGATATCATCGAGGATCGAATTTTCAAATCGTTAATTTCCACGTTCCAAATTCAATCTCGTGTGATACTTTTCCTTTTCCTTTTCCTTTTTCTTTTTTTTTTTCTGTAATACAAAACAAGTCGAATTATTAAATTTACACGAAATAGAGATCTCGTGGTAAGAAGAGATCGAGTTCGAATTTGAAATAATTTCTTCGAGAGGAAAAAATTTCTCACGTAATTCATAATTGCATCCACGATTCATTCATTTGAAAATAATAATTTTCAGTGCTCTTTGGAATATTAAAAGTGTTTGCTCTTCGAAATAATTTAATCTTTTTTGAGATCGTGTATTTCTCTAGTTAATATATCTTATCGATTCTATCGAGCGTTTAACTTTTTCATCCGGTGAATAAATTCTAACGTGACACGAGTAGTGATTTGTCCGTGTTCGCGTTTTATGGTCTCTTAAAGAATCGATCATATTCGAAGGTCTACGGTTCAAGAGCGGGAGGAGAGAGGATAGGAATAAAATGAAAAAGGCAAGTGGATTAATCGACAACGCATTAACGGATAACCCGTGTTCCGTCAGGTTAATCAGCTAATTGAAACTAGGAATAATGGTGACAGGCAGGATCGGCCCGCGTTCGAATGACCGCGATACATGAAAAATTCAATCACGAGACGCATTTGCTAATGATTCCGCCACGGTGCACGCCCGTCCTCCATGGATTCTCCATTTTTTTCAATTAGCTGATTGAAACGTGCGCGTAAACGGCCGCTCAAGTAACCAGAGAACGTTTCCTGAAAAATTCATCGAAATCGACCATTCTATCTGCCTGCCACCGCACATAACACGTCGTTTCTAATATCACTCTAAGTTATCACGAATAATCCAGGATATTAATACTCCTATTTTATAAAATTACTCGTGATATAAATCCAAAAAAAAAAAAAAGATATTTGGAGGAAACAATCGATTATTTTGACAAGATTTTTAAACGAAAATACTCCGAAGAATACTCTGAAAAATCCAAGTTTCGATTTTTAGCGAGATATATTTAAAAAAAAAAAATATTTTCGATATAGCCTTACTTCTTCTCACAAGGATATGCTGTTCGCCGCAATTACAAGTACGAAATTTACAGTGTGAAACTCGAGTTCCAGAACACGGCTGAATCGAAACCACAGTTTTGAACAGTATTCGCGAAAGCAAAATCGCGTGCGCTGGGATCCTTAAGGGCACGAGCTCGCGTGACAGTTGTGGATCCGTCTGGAAACGACGACCATGGCCGAATGCCTGTTACCAGCGTAGATAGGCCGTATGGATAACTCGTGGTGTTTCGCATGCCACGGTCGAAGGGAGGCCACCACCGACCACCACCACCATCGCCATCGCCACTCGTCAAGAAATGCCGATTGCCCCTAGTTGCATACATCATCTCTTCTCGCTTAGAAACGCGAGAGAACAGAAAGTTTCTGCTTTTTCTGACTTTCTTCGTTTTTTAGCAAAGCGCAAAAAAAAAAGAAAAAAAAAAAATCTGAATCTTCGACGGGGAAAGATTGGCCCGTCTCCAAATGCTCGTTTTTTGGAATGGCGCCCGCATGGTTCCACGGATGGTCTTATTAAAAATTTACAGCCCTGGAAAGGGAGCCAGGAGAGGATAACGATGAGTCTTCTATTTAAACACGTATTTAACTCTTCGTATGGCGTATAACTGGAATCTTTCATTACCTTGGGCGGAATATTTCATTAATACATCGCAAAATTCCAACGGCAAATATAAAATTTACCTTATAACTTTCCTTTCACGAACGACCGATTCGAACGGACGATCTGAAAATAAATAGATTCGATATGATATACCAGTGATTTTCAGAATTTTTTTGCATGAAAGACACATACCTTAAAACGAAAATAAAAAAAAAAATCCTTCTTTACGATCTCAGAATTCTTTACACGTTTCTTCAAACGTTGGAAAAAAGTTCTTTACACGATTACAGAATTAAAAATATCCTTCATTACGAAAAGAAAAAAAATCGTCCAAGTGAAAACGAAAGGGAGAGCCGACGAGAGAAAGAGAGAGAGAGAGAGAGGGGGAAGGGCTTTGTTCCGTGAAGGAGGCTCGTCCGCGAATCGGTGGCCTGCGAAGACGAGAAGCAGAAGGGAGCAGAAGGCTCCGACGAAAGGATACGTCCAGCCTTGGAGCGAAAAAACGTAACGGTCATTCGCCCGCAAGGTGAAGAAAAGTTGGCCGTAGCAGCCAGCCACTGACCGGAGCCAAGGAGACGACGCTCCGAGCGATCGCCGATTCCTGTCCGCTCGGACGAGCCTCTCGAGAGAGAGAGAGACCGGTCTCCTTTTCCCTCTCTTATCCCCTTCCCGTCGCTCTTCGCTCTTTCCCTCGCCACGCCAGATTTTATTTTATACTCTTTACGTTCCGCTGCCCCGTTCCTCCCCCTCCCCCCTGCGGACCGGTCCCGGAAAATTACCGAGAACGATCTTTCGGAACGGAAACTTCTCTTCTCTCGGGTTGGAGCCGAACAGCACGCGTCGCGGGATCGACTCGCTTCGACTCGATAAAACTCCGTGTCGCGTTTTAAAGATAGTCGAGGGCGATGAAGCTTCGAGCAAAGATGAAGCTCGAGATGATCTTGAAATTTGAACAACAGTGGAAAAAGCGCGGGCAGGAGAGGTTTCTTTTTTGCTCGAGTCGAATCATTGAAGTTTTAAGGAGTTTTAAATCGAGATAATTGTTCCGTTGCACACAAGAGTGAGAGAATAAATTTTATTAATTACGAGTCGTAATTATCATGGAATTAATCGTTGGTTACTTGTTCCACGAGAGGACGCTAGTGCCTAAATTCTTACAGAATGAATCTATGTAACAGCGATGGGGAAAATTTAATTCGAGTTACGAATAAAGTTACCTCGATAATTTTGTTTCGTTCGAAGCAAATAATAACAATCGTAAATAATTATAGGAGCAAACGATATCGACTATAACTACGAATAAATGTTATTCAAGCATTTTAACGAGTAATTACTCGAAGCAAACTTTACTCGAAATTTTCAACTAGTTACTTTTTCACTTAACTCATCCTTTACAGAGCAACATTTTTACTCAAATAAACCGAAAAAATCGTATCGAAACTTTTCTTTTTCCTTTTTTCTTTTTTTTAAAAAATTCTCCGCGTTCAAATATTACACACACATTTCAGGTATACCCGTATTTTCTCTTCCATAGCTCCACTTTGTGCAACACCTTCTACGGGTTTACGATCCCGCTCGCTAAACGTACGGGTTTCCCGTACGTCGTCGTTGTCGCTCACCGGTGACTAACTAACCGGGGCCCAGTCCTATCCCAACAAATACGGTAGAGAGGACAAATCGGGTAGAAGTAGCCGCGTATTAAGCAAGAACACGCGGAGAGAAGAAGAAGAAGAAAAAGAAAAAAAGAAGAAGAAAAGAAAGGAACAAGAAGGCGAGCGCGTATCGTTCGATCTCTCGAGGCGTCGTCGATTCGCGAAACCCGACACCGCCGTTTCGAGCTCGCTTAAGCACAGTATGCTCGGGAAGGGAGGGAATAAATCTCGCAATTTGTGTGGACACAGCAACGCAACAATGGGAACGATCACTCGGGGGGGCGTATTTACGAAAGGACAGTCGTGGGTCCAACACCGATTTATCAAACTTGCGAACCGCTTTCTTTCGCGTCTGTTCCCGTTCGGACACATTTGCTCGAGCAAACCGTTTTCGCGTCGTTGTAAACCGGCCGTCGAGCCTTTAATATCCCGTTGCCACGATCGTTTATCAACCGGCACGAGGCGGCATTCCGCGGCTACTCGAAAACCTCCGACTTTCCAAGGATTAGATTTCAATTGCGGAGGAGAGAAATTTTGAGAAGAATTTTTTCCCCGCTCTCCAACGATAATCTGTCGATTCTTATCGTACGTAGTGAAATTTCAGAAATTGTATTTCAGAATCCAGTTTCGTTCCAATTTCTCGCCTCTCAAAGAAGATAAGAAGAAGAATTTCTTCTTCTCTTCTTCCGCATATTTTCTGATATCTTGCTCTCGAGGATGTAGTATACAGTCTCTTTTCAGATGCTTTGATGTCGTCGTTTCCCGAGTCATCCACGGGATTCAGTGGACGTTAAACATCGGATCGATTTAGAGAAAGGAGCACGAGCGATGGTCGGAGAGCACGGTCGAAATGAAATTGATTCGACGTGGCGGAGGGTGAGCGAGTTGACGGAACCACCGTTCGCTATAAATTTCGGCCGTGGTTCGTGCCGCGGAATATTCATGCCCATTCGTTACCCGGGTACAGGTTCCTGCGAAAGTCCGGAGATCCCCACGCAGGGCGAAATAGGCGGCGAAAGGTCATGGTCAATGGGCTTTCACGTCTCCCTGGTCGGATTTTATTAATAACGAGAAATGATTTTTGCACGTGCAAAAATTGGATCGATCGCTTCGAGTCATCGGGCGATGTTTTTAATTCGAAGTGATTTTGAGGTAAATATTATAACATATATATATATATATATATATGGGAAAGGAGGATTATTTTTGTATCATATTGTTATTAATCTTTCGTAAGAATAAATAAGGGGATAATAACACGTGGAAAATAATGGTAGGAGAACGATAAAAGCATAGTTATGAAAGTTAACTTGGAACGTGTTGCGTTCTATTAATCTGCGAGAGCGTTAAAATTAGACTCGTCGTCGAGTTTTTCCCGCGATGTTATCCACTTTTTACACTTTGACGTATCGATGTGGTTACACTCTTTTATCTGCTAGGCGATGATAAATAATATAAAACATATAAAAAAATCGATGAATCGAGTTTCTCTTCGTTCGATAGTTTACTAAAATCGAGAGGTGTTTTATATATAAAGCTTGTGATGATGAAAAAAAAAAAAAAATAAAAAAGAAAAAAAATGCGTTGAAATAGGAAGATAGGAAAAAGCAAGAGGAACAGCTGGCAAATAACGTGAACGGAATAATCTACGTTGTAAAAATACGCGAGTAGTGTTGGTGAAAGAGTATCATGAAAGTATCTCGTCCACCGGAAATGAAAAATGCCGAGGCGCTATTCCGTCAACTTCTGTTA